>NW_010409891.1:11378-23699 GCF_000710305.1 Buceros rhinoceros silvestris
GCCCAGCAGCCGCGTCACTCGGAGCTGAGGGGCACCTCGGCGTGGCCCAGAGGGCCAGCGCTCTCCTGCGGCAGGCAGCGTGTCGCGGCACACGCGCAGCTCCAGCGTGGCAATGATCTAGTGGGATGGCTTGCGACGAGCCACGTCTGCTGGGGGTTCCAGTTAAAAGGCAACTAATGTGCATGTACCTAATTCCTTGAGCCTGAAAACTCAAAAAGCAGGAGACAGCCTATCAGATCCCATGAAATCAAAGACCAACGTCACTTTTTAAACTCATGTAACACCATGTCAATTCGATATTTCAGAGAGAAACGTTTTCAGAAATAAGTTCATCAAACTTCTCGTTATTCTTGCTGTGTGATTTTTGTGGAGGCCTTTGACTAAGCACAGAAGGTGGCTGCTGCTGGGATTTCTCCGTCATGCTCATAAATAATACAATCTCACCAAATGCACTTTAGTTTGTCACGGTTTTTTTGTTGTTCTTTAAATTCCAACCTGGTTTCCAGCTCTGGAAGGACACCTCAGGTCCAAACTCAGACGGTGGGGAAGTGCCTGGCCCAGACCACCCGCTGTTTCTGCAGTCTGAGTAAATAAGCATCATGGATGCAGGAGGTGCCATGCTGCGGAAGAGCAGCGTGGGGTGACAGTACCTCCACCAGGCACCGAGCGGCATCGGCCGTGTTTGGGTTAATCCAAAGGCCACTGACAACCTGCAGCCATCAGCTAGTGCACACGTGGGGTGAGCCCAGGTAAAGCTGTTCTTCTCTCTGCCTCACGTCCTGCTTCTCAGAAAGCAAGCCTGGTCTGAATCCCGGGGAGGGACTCCTCACCACCGGCTGGTCTGCAATGGGATTTCAGACTTGGATCCCATCTTGAACCACAGCAGGTGCTTCGACACAGCTCCTCTCCCATCAGATATAGAAAATCATCACTGAGCTACTTCTAACAGACAGTCAGTGACACCACAAGGTACCCAAGCTAGGAAACTGCAGGGATCTGCTGGCAGATGCTTCTAGGACTCCTTAATTCCCACAGGATATTTCTTCAGGACAGCATACACTTCATTAATCTATCCAGCGTTAGACAGAGCACTTCCCACAGTAGTAAGAGCATCAGCAAAAGCCTATGAAGTGAATTTGCAGCGCACGAGTGCAGAGGCCTGGCTGCAATAGTAAACATTTAGAGTTCTGATTCTTCACCTGGGAAAAATCTGCAGGGTTTCCTGAAGCTGTACCAATTTCCCAAGATGGAATCAGGCCCCTAGGTTGCAAAGCAAGGATTTTTTGAAGACTAATAATAAACGAGAAAAATATGATCTGAAAAAAATTACAGCCTTTGTACCAGTTTTTAGAGTTCACCTTTTCTGCACAGAATTCCCTATCAGTATTTTTGAGCTTAAAGCAACTCAAGAGTATTTAAATGTGCCACACTGCTGGCCTTATTTGGGGTTAAAAAGATAACACAGCCTGTAGTTCAGTACTTGCTGAATGTATTTTCTATGTCTACAGGTTTTGCTTAACTACCATTACTTCTATCTCAAGTGGTCATAAGTAACATTTACTAATTAACGGGATATTTGCTGAAGTTCACTCCTTTCTTCTTTCCTTTTACTGGAAAAGGGGGCCAAGCAGAGAAGAGCTGAAGACACGCGTATTCCATTTGAAATTCATGATTAAAAAGCTTAAAAATTCAAATCAATGTAAAAAACTGTTTTATTTTAATACTGTGGAAGGTTTCAGTGAACTCCATTATTTTCACTCACTATTTGCTTGAATAATTTAGGCAAGAAAGCTAAATTATACATAAAGTGTACAGTTAGAAGAAAAAGTTCATGCACAGCCTCGGGCTATAGCCATCCCCTAATGATGTCTGTAGTCAGTGGAAAAGAACTCGTTAGACTGAGAGTAATTTCTCAGGGTTTAAATTTTTTTCTTAAAGCAATAATGTTCTTATAAAAACCTGAGAAATACTACACTAACCCAAAAGCCACAGAAGAAAGGCCTTTCCTAAACCCACAGCGCCGTAACTCCTCGCTCCCTGTCCCTGGAAAGCTGGCTTTTCACCCAGGTTCTGCTCGTGCCGGCTGTCTTCAGGGATCTGATGACACGAAATGCACGTCCTGATGCCACCCAGCTCCTGCTTCGCTTCATCAGAGCCCTCGAGTTTGCACCACACCGCTCGGAGCGAAGCCAAGCCCTGCTGTGAAAGGAGGCAACTTCGGCACTCGCTACGAGCCCTTTCTGCGCCCGGCTGCAGCTGCTCTGCTGTTGTACTGAAGGAGCAGCTCAAACCGCGCAATGCTGCTGGCCTGATAGGCTGGAGCTCTACACGCCCTTTAAACCAGGCTGGAGAAAACGTGCGTGGCAAAAATGGACCAGGCTACCCCTACTCTACAGATTCACCCCTCACCTCACATCTCTTCCACCGGCACCTCAAGGTCAGAGGCTGCAGAGCAGAGCTCCCGACAGCCGCGAACTCCATCTGAGCAAGAACAAGAAGTCATTGTAAGGAAATGAGCTAATAGTAAGTTTGTTGTTCAGACTCATCTTTTGATCAAAGTAGCTCGACTAGATCAGAGAAAGAGACAAAGAGTTTTATTCAAATTACTCTTCCAAATCCTTTGCATAAAATGAATAACTTCCTATAATATTAATGGTTTTACATCACTTTATACTTGTATTATTCTGTCACATTAGTTTAACATTAGTACCATGTACAGTGGTTTAGCATTAATGTGATCAGAAGAGAAATTACACTTGAATTGCACTTTCATATTGTTATATTGAAATCAAGGTCTTCTATGACACTAATATGAAGCAAACCTCAATAAAATATAGACTTACTAATATAAGGCCATTTTTATATCATGTTAGAGCAAGAACACGTATTATTTCTTCTCAGAATCACTTGCAGTGTGACACCCAAGCAAGGCAGGGGGAATGGCGCTGTGTCAGCCCCAGGCAGAAATCAGCGCAGCCCTTCACCATCGCTGAAGGGACCCTGCGCCGCAGCAGACCTGTGCCGCCTCCCAGGCTCTGCGGGTTCCGCGTGCTCCCCCAGAACCATGCCCAGCAAAGCAGAGTGGTGAAGCCCGGTTCCCTTGAGACGGATCAATTACTGCTTCCCAAATCTCAGTGGTGGTGGGGGCCACCGAACAGCCACTAAGTTTCCACAGCTCTCCAGAAATCCTCTCCCAGTTGATAGCAGCCTGGACCAGGAGGACTGGATGGTCCTCTGTCACCGGCCTCTCTCCTCCAGGGCACGTGGTACAGCTCAGAAGCAAGCAAGCTTTGGCGTAACATGGGAAGGAAGGGCTTTCGGTCCTCTTGGGACATCTCCAGCAAGGCTGGGCCAGGACACCCAGACTGCAAGAACAAAGCGGCAGAACCAACGCAGTTACCTCCCCTTCTGCTTTACGCACTACAGGAAGCATGGCTGGAGGACAAGGACACGTAGATGGCTCTAGGAAAGATCAGAGTATTTGGCTAATGCTTGGGTGGAAAACAGGAACTAGTGCTTGCAGACATAGCCGGGACAGGGTCAGAAAGAACCTGGGCTTCGCAGCCAGCTCTGAGGTGACCCTGACCTCTCCTGCAGCCGACCACAGAGAGCTGCGCCCAGCAGCTGCCCCGTTGAGCCAGGCTCTTCGGGACGGCTCACACGACAAGTAGAAAACTTCACTTCTCGAAACAATCCATTTGGCGTATTCTAATTACCTTTGTGAAGAACAACAAATACACTACAGAGCAGAGGAGTTCATCAAAAACACCATGTGAAAAGCAGAACAGATGACCTCCATGTCCCAAATAAATGACTCTGAAGTCCCATCTCCCTTTCACCGAGCACAGAGGTATGTTCTCACCAGCTGTGCCCCCGGCCCACGCAAGGGTGAAGAGTGCTCTCCAAAGTCATGCTGCCGAAGAATCATGGAACTCCGTGCTACTAAAGCAGCTAACCCTGCGGCTCAGGCACAGAGCGCATCTAGCAAAGCGCCTCTGCGCGAGGACAGCTGGCGCTGGACCCAACGGTTACCGTACGAACACCCTCCTCCTCCACAGAAACTGCTGTATTAGGTAGGTGATGACCTCAACTTCACCACACAGCTGAGACCAGCATCACTCATCCCTCCTTTAACTTAATCCCACCGCGCTGTCCTAAACCCAAGATCTCACTGCTATACTTTCTCCTCTCTGGCAAAACAGAAAACAAACCCTCATCATGATTATATGCATTTCCTTTATTCGCTGTATTCCATCGTATCTAAAAACACCAGCAGTCCGCAGTTCCCCCGGCAGGAGTCCTTGCAGAACTAAAAGCCATGGAACTGGAATCTCCTGCACTTAGGCAAGAGGATAGTTTTGAACCCAGAAGCCTGCAAAATGACAGGTAATGTCTCTTCAGAAAGCAACAGATGAGCCACACTCACTGAATTTTAAAAAATAGGTTTACTTTTAAACAATAGCAGCCCCCTCCTCCCCAAGTCCAGTTAACCCATGTCAAACCGGTTCATCACTGCCATCAGAGAGTCCCTCTGTGTGCCCTCCAAGGCGCAGTCATCTGCCCTACATACTAATGGCTTCCTGCCTTCACCTCCCGTTCCCTTCCAGAGCCTTCCTCCTGGCTCTCTGCCATGCCGGCATCGTCAGGAGGTCCCAGCAGAGCACTGCTGCTCCGGAGCTCGGTGCTTTGCACCTATTTTGGTCACTGAAGCTTTCCAGGCAACGGCAGGGAAGGGAAGCGGTTCTGGTTTTTAAAGCACAAAGCCACATTTGTGGTCGCTGGTTTGTTCTCTCACATAACCACTGACCACCGCACGGGCTGTCCCGTCGGGCAGCAGCAGACCTGCTCAGCCACGGGCCATCCTAGCCAGGGCAGGCCAAGTACGCATCGAGGAGAAAGGCAACCACGGCGGCACACGTCAGCAGCCCTGCGCAGTCCTGCAGCCCTTCTCTCTGCACCTGCAGCTGAAACAGCTTCTCTATTTCGGCTAATTTAATGCTCAGCTTTTCTCCGCGCATGTGTCTCAAGTGATTTCTGGTCAAGCCTTCCATTGGCACTCGAGCAAGACTGCCGCTACGCCTGAACCACGTCTCTGGCCATGCAGCGCCATGGCCGCTGCCTGCCAAGCAGCAAAGGCTGCACCGTGGGGACTTCACTGCCTCATCCCCCTCGCCACATCAGCAGAGACCACAGCAGCACAGAGCTGCGAGGAGGAATCCCACCTTAGACCCCCCAAGCATGCAAAAAAAGAGACTGAGCAGACACGATTCCCTGCTCTGTCCATCAAGGTCGTTTGCTGTCATCCAGGAAAGCTCCCCGTCCTTTTGCTCCTCACTGTCCCCCGAGTAGGACACTTCACACAGAAGTGCAAAGGGAGAAGCTGCCCTCACCTCCCTGACCCACCCCCAGCACTGTAGAAAACATTTTGCAAGCATGACGTGCTCAACCCCTTCATCGAGGTAGGACAAGCGGGAGAATGGGCAGAGCCTTGGATGTTCCCGCTGTGACGCTGCAGGGACACGTGCCACTCCAAAACACTGCAGACTACAGTCTCTGCTGAGAGCGCGGTGGTACAGCGAGCCAGGAGCGACCGACCACAGTGAGCCAGGGCTGGGGCTGAAATTAGCCTCAACAGAGGGGGCTTTTTTTCTGGAAACCGTGTTCATTCCAAGCACCACTGTGAGTACAGGCATGGGAAGGGGATTTTATTTAAAACAAAATGTGGATTTATTACGTTTTTAATCCCCCAAGGTTCCATTTTGGATGTAAAAAACTGTGACCAGATCTTCTGAGTGCTGGGAGCTCTTGCTGCTGGGCATGCTTTGGAAACCTGATGGCTGCCATTTAAGAGACTTTACAATTTTCTCCCCAATTATGGCTGCTGAACATTGAAAAAAAAAAGTCTATGAAATTTTTAAAAATGTGCTCTTAATTATATAAGTCTTTAGATTGCTCTTCTCTGTTATAAAATTACCAGCTCATCTTGAAAAGAGGGAAAAAAATCGTACTCATCTTTATTTAGACGCTGACGCAAATGAGCTGCAAACTGCTTGGCACATCCAGGCTGGGCCCCAGTCAGAAGCATCAGACCACAAAGCCATCGATGATGCAGCCAGGAGGGACCAACGTGCGCAACTGGCGCTTTGAGAGCTGATTCTTGGGGAAGATCTCTCAGAAAAACTTGACATTTCCTTTTGAACGTTTTTCATGATGAAGAACACGTCACCTTTCCCCCTCAGCCCGAGGGAAGCTCATGACCTGCATCCTGCTACACTTTGTGTGTGAACTGACCTAGCTCCACCAGCACGGGCTGGGCAGGAGGGGACAGAGCTGCCCTGCGGCCAGGCTGGAGGACAGCGGGGAAGTCTCTGGAAACCCCCTCTGGGGAACAGCACTGGGCTCTGGCAGCTTTATCGTGACCCTGTGCTCCCCACGCATGTTGTCCCAGAAGAGCAAGTCTCCCGTAACCGACAAGCTGAGCAGAGCGAGCTTCCCAAGCTTTCCGTAGCAAATCGGGTTTCCCCTACCTTTAGTCCTTTTGGGGGGGTTTGCTGCTCTCTCCTCTAGGCTCGTGAAGCCCATCACCAGAACTGTCGAAATGCTGACAGCTGCTCATCCCAAGCCACGGAGCTTTGGCCTTTACTTGCTTACTCAGCCACCCTTTCCACCAGCCTTCACGGCTTTTGGACCGTTGCACAGCACTGCTTGCTACAGGGGTGGGAAGCACCTGCGCTCCAGCAGGCCACAGACTGGGAAAAGCAGGAGCGGCTGACGGGGCAGGATCGACACCACACACACCTTACAGATCCTGTAACACTGCAGGTGACCACCTCCAGATCTCCACCTCTCGCCTCACATCAGTGGAGCTGTCTAATTTTTTTAAATGGCAATTCTTCCTGCAGGAAGGCTGCTCCAGCTTTACCCTTCAGATGGTTAGGCTCTTTTTTTTTTTTAATTAAAACTCCAGCCTAAACATGTTCGTGGCCAACGCACAGCCATTTGTTCTTTTTATAGCCATTTGTCCCTGGTCTGATGCAGTGCTACAGGGTGGCATTTGCCTGCCGCAGAGGATGCTGAGGACACGGGGATTCTTGCCATTGGCTCCCAAGGCTCTGGTCCAGGTCACTGCATTGGGGGTGGGGAGGGGAGAGATGGGATAATCTAATCTAGAATACAGAAATATGAGAATAATCATATTCAGGAAGCTACTCTAGTCTGATTTGTTTATACATTATCTGAGCATTTTATTTTATTATGCATTTTAATAATGCAAGGGCTTAAAAGCTGGAAATGAGCATATTCCATGAGCTCAATATATTTCAGTTTGTACATCATCAATTGTTTTTCCTTGCGATTATGCAGTTTTACTTTATCATTCCTTTGATAACAATTTCTGCATAAAATCTGACTTTATATTTCATTTTCCCCCGTCTGTTATCTTAGCAAAATACATCCCAACCACCCTTTGTACTGCTGTACTAAAATAACAGATCAGGAGAAGCTGTGGCATAAGAAATCAAACCCATAATAATGTCTTTGGGTTTTGCATTTTAAATACTGCATTCATTGTTGCACTGAGGTTTGAGATCCCTTTTCAGACATTACTGGGATTACCTTTGGTAATGCCTATTTCATTGTACTTTGATATAAAATAATGTATGTCATATATCATCTAAGCGACTGTCATTAGAGTGAAAAGCACCTACTTATGATATGTAACAATTTGCTTTTCTAATTTGAAACGGATTGAGGTATTTTAATTATATAAGGTCTAAAGCCCTTGTGGAGGAAATTACAGCTCAGTGTAAAATCACTTTCTGCACAGAGCTGTGAGTTAGGGAACGATAACAGCTATACTCATCAACGGGTACTTTTTGGCTGGACTAAACACAGGAACAAATGGAAACACTCAATGGGCACAGATCCATACCTGCAGAAACCAGAACCCCAAGAACAATCTTCTTCCTTAACTTCAAAATCTTTCAACACAGTAGACAAAAAAACCCACCCAACCCAAACACCTTCACAGATCAGCAGAAATACTTTCAACATGAAGACCGAAACATTGAGTTGTAGGAACATCATGGAGGTACAGGCAGGGTTGGACAGAGCGCTATTAAAAATCATCGGTGGGCTTCACGTTTTCAAGATTGCTTCCATTTGGAAGTGAAACGGGGGTTCGGAGCCTTTTCTGTGCAGAACAATTTAAAATTATTGGAGCACTTCACTTTCAAGGTGATCAGGGCTCTGAACATGTACATTGTAGAGAGATTTAAAATTATGACAGCTCTTCAAACTGTTTAAAACATTGATTTTCTTTTTTTATAAAATTGATTTTTCAACATTTTATTTCTTCTGTGGCTGGGTAATTACAGTAGGCCAGAAGCTGAGGTGCTTCTGTCAGAGACCAGGACTCACTTTCAGCCTCCCTTCCTTCTCATTTTCTCTCTTCTCTCCCCCTCCCTTCTTTCTTAATAAGTTTCCTGGTTTCCCTTGCTGCTGGGACAGACACATCATGCTTTGTTCTTGCTCATAAATCTCTCTCTGACCAAAGAACCAGGAAGTTATTAGGGGTGAGGAGAAGGTCAGGTTGAAAACTCAGTTTGATCAGACCCATTCTGGCAAAATAACACTATAGTCACCTCGGAAAGTAACGCCAAACACAACCGGGATCAGGCTCTCAGTCAGCGCTTCGCCTGGAAGCGCCCTCCAATACATCTCACGATGGAAGTCACAGGGACTTCGAGGGGTTACGGAGGAACCATTAGTCGGGATTTAGCTACGTGCATGCACAGCTTTCCCCTACATCCCTTTTTCTCTCGCTAAGCATGAGCGACAATACAGAAAGCCCCATCGATTCACGAAGCACATGAACCACAGTTCATGGTCTTTCTCATATTTATGGATTGAGATTTTTTCCCCCCCCAATAGAAATACAAGTACTAAACCTCCAGGCTAAAGCACCCTTCTCATACAGACCATCTTGAGGATGTCATGGATGTGCTGGGGCAAAACAGGTTTGTATCAACTGTATCTTAGCTCACATAAAGCAGCAGAGCTCAGCGGGGACCAGAGGAATAGGATTCCCTCTGCTAACGATTCCTCTACACAGACCAGCTGGAGTCAAAGGATGACTGTTTGACTTGCAATATTTACTCACACAAGCGATCCTAAGGAATTTACATAAAACTGCGATTTGCCTTAGTGCTATCATTCTCAGAAAAACCAACCAGCTAGGTCACTGATCCTCCAGGAGGGCATCAGTGCACCTCAGAGAAGAGACAAAGCTTTAATTTAAAGGAATAGTTAATAAATAACTTTTTCTGGAACAATTCCATGGATCTGTTCTTATACAAACACCCACACGCACATATGTAAGTTGATCGGTAATTTCTCCTGGACCAGAACATCCTCCATTTGCCTGACCTTGAACCCAAACTACTTTGCCAAGGTCTGAAGTAGAGCTTTCTGTGTTTGGTAAAAGGCCGTATGAGAGTGAAGTGAACATATTACTGAATTTTTGTCAGCTTGAAATAACACCTGCCACACACAAGGTCTTTAGCCTTTCATGCACATCATAACTTCAGCCTAAATTTAAAGGAACAGGGAAAGCAATAGAGCAAAGCTACCCAGATGTTGTACGGTCTGTGCAATTGTAAATTTAAAAGTACCAGCTTTCCATCCAGATTTTAATGCACCAGAAACAATATGAAAATTCCAAGCCACACTGGATTATTGAAATGACTGGCCATTTTGAAATGAATTTTGGAACAGATGTACAGGGGTAGGCAATAAAGCTGTGATAATAAGGAACATTTCTACATCATCTCACAAAACTACTAATCTATAATGAGGACCAAAACTATTCATGAGAGAGGGTGGTTTTCATTAATTTTTTTTTTCCAGCTCCAGTCTGAGTATTCCAATTCCTTTACTCAGTTGTTAGATTTTGTTATTGTTGTAAAGCATTTGGTAGCTATCTGACATTATCACTTCTAACCCACAACACAGGGAAGGGAATAAGTAACTTTATTTCTTCTTCTTTGTCGAAGGCAAAGAGCACAGGAGGAGAGCAGCTGAATTAACTCGATTGTAGTAAGACAGAGCACAGTAACTTCAAAATCTGCGCTTTTTGACAGTGCTTACTGACTCCAGACACCTCCTCTGGGTACTCAAACTCAGCCATCACAAGAGGCTTCGATTTTAAGACAGAGAACATCTGTACCACAGAAGAAGTGACCAGCAAAGCAAAGCTGGGGACCCTGAAACCTAACGCTCCCCCACACCCAAAACCCAGCTGGTCTGAAAGTTCTGCTGTTCACACGGAGTAACACCCCAGCAGAGAGAAGTCCTTATGTGCTCTGGTGAATCAGCTGGCCTCCAGCCATGAGGCAGACAAGCTCCCAACCGCTTCCGCAGCTGAAAGCAAAGGTGACGCCGCCTTTTACACTTTCGGGTGGCCTGCAGAAGGGCTTGTGTGCCTGAAAACTTGTCTAATGTTACTAATAGACACCCAACTGAACAACGTTGTCCGCTAAAAGATATCACATCCAACCAGCCTCGTCATCCTGACACAAAGCAGATTAGTCAGGCAAGTTGGGTGCTCTGCCAGATCAGGCTGCAGACCAAAGGCTCGCATTTACACATATCACTCACGACATTCCTCAGCCTATCTGTTCAGTTCATCCTGCTCGGGGAAAAAAAGCACAGACACACATTAATCCGGGTCACTCTTAATTTCAAGGTTGCTAGATTTAAGCCATGTTGTTTTTTTTCCATCAGGGACATGGAATTTTGGTCTGGATCCAAACACCCCCAAGCTGCGCAGAGTCATCTCTCTTTTCCACAGCACAAAGGATGAGCAAGAGACTGGGGGAGGAGGGGAGAACACCCAGTTCCAGTGAAAGAAGAAATGATATCTTTATTTCGGCGAGTTAGCCCCTGGAGAGCTGCCAGCTCCCTGAAGCATTAACCTGAACGCAGGTGACTGACAGCACTGGCCTGACAAGCAACAAACACGCGGCTTTTAAATCTCTGCCCCAAACTGGCAACCGGGCAGATAGAGCGCGGCCACGGGGCTGGCTGCGGAAAGCCACCGGCTTCCGAACGGCCAGCTCCTGCTCCCCTGTTCCTACCCGACCTCCTGCCATAATGCTTATGAAACAGGAGAGGAACGCAGCCCAAGATAATTTTGCTTTGGTATGCACCTGCTCCTTCGCTCCAACCCCACCCAACAACTGCAGAGATTTAGAAGGTTTTTGCCTTTGTTTTTGCTTCAGGTCTACGGATAACACTCCCTGTGCCTTGCACAGGTCACCGGAGAAGGAGAGAATGTCACAGAACGAGTTTGCTGCTTTCTTAACCTGAAGAAAGCCCTTACTTAGTGCACCCTTTCACACCCATCCACGTCTCCGAGACAGCACGTATTTCTCCCTGAACCAGTTTGTATGGTTGGAAGTATGGGGGGAGGCGGGAAAAACAAATTGCTGAGTAGAAATTTTCATCTGACCTGTGCAATTTAAGGGCTGGGGGAAGCCAGAGCGGGACAGAGGAGAGCAGCAAAGAGGAGGTGTCCAAGAATGGTGGAAGCAGTGCCGGTATCGCAGCCGCGCTGGCTGCAGCTCCAGCTTCCCACGATGGCACTTGTGACAGCACAGCTGGCCTCTGCGCCTCAAGCTGAGGGTCCCCAGTGATAACCGCGGGCAGGAGTCACACCGAGCACTGCGGTGACAAGTGTGGGATACACCACAAAGGCAGCAATGTGGCACTCTTGCTGCGACACCTAATGGGTCAGCCCGATGCAAGACTGCTCCCTCTGTACCCATTTGGCCGCATCTCCCGACCTCTGCTGTGAAATCACCATTTTCTAGTTAGTCACACTAGTGCTCCAGCTCTGTGTTCCAGCAGAGCGAATAAAGGTTTCATTTAACACCAAGTAGTTAAAGGTCTAAGTGCTACACTTGTACATAAGACAACTTGAAAAGTTATCAGCAGCCTTGAATGCGGGATCTGAGCGAGACAAAGTCCAGGCTTGAATCCATGTTCTGCCACAGTTTTTCTGTATTATTTTTTGGACAGTCTTAGTTCTGTACGATTTGGTTCTCCATCTGTAATAGAAATGCTTCTTTCTTTTCTTTGCATCTTGAATTACATGCATTTACTGTACTGAAACCCACAGAGCCCACATCTCATCCAGGACACTGGAGAATGTCACTTCATTCACAGCATGAAAGAAATCGCTGTGAGGGCTCAGAGGTGTGTGCAGGTACGACAAACCATTCAAACAGCTGCTCCAAGCTCACGCACTACTTCCAGAACACA
>NW_010409891.1:23795-24491 GCF_000710305.1 Buceros rhinoceros silvestris
AACACAGGGGCAGGAAGGCGCTCCCATTCCCAAAGCTTGTCTGCTTTGACACAGAAGACAACACTTGAATATGTAAAGAAAACAGACTATTTCCAAGAACAGTGCAAGTCTGGGCTATTTACAAGTGTATTTTTAGGTGTTTAACTTCAGAGATCTTTCATGTCAGAGGGGAAAAAGCTAACTGTGGGGTTCCCCATGCCACCCGCCTGACACAGCCTTTTAGTTTGATGTATCAGCTGTAGAAGGGAAGTGATAAGAGAGCGAGGGGGGTCTGCTCTAGTGCTCTAATTGTGCCTAATACAGAAAAAATCGTTCTTAAATTGTCATATAATTTTATTTCATAAACCAGAAAAATTACAGATTACCACAGACACCACACAAACACTGACATCTCGGACTCACAGAGCGCCAACCAGAACGTACAGTCCACGGCACCGAGCTGCTCTCAGAGGTCCTGATCCTGACCCGCCTACTCACAGAGAGACTAAAAATTATAACACTAATTACCCACAAAGATCATAACAGTAGCACAAATACCTGCCTGTGGATATTACCTGGAGTACCATAGTGCCTGCTCTCAAATCACAAGACCAGAAGACGGCCTCAAGAAGTCCCTAATTCCCCAGACGTCCTGAAAGACAGGGGTGACCATACTAATTGCGTTGCTGATAAATGTTTTTCTAACCTGTTCCTGCT
>NW_010409891.1:24669-25552 GCF_000710305.1 Buceros rhinoceros silvestris
AACTTCACGGGTTCACCAGGCAATCTGCTCTAGCCCGTTGCCATAATTATTTCTGGAGAGAAGTTTTCCTTGCATCTAATCTGGAACTGTCCTGCTATGAGTTTGGCCCCAACACAAACTTGCGAAACAGGTAATTAATCTAATTTTTTCAAATAATGTACTGAAAAATACCTATGTCTAACTGCAGATAGCATCTCTCTGATTGGAAAAAAACTACAGTTCTCTTGTGTCCTATTCCTCCTCATAAGGCATCTTCCCCAGACCTTTGATTATTCCCAGTGCTGTCCCCTGGACTCTTTCCAGCTGACCCACATTCTTCAGAGAACAGAAGCAAACCTACCTGAGACCTTATCGGTGTCGAGCAGTCCTTAGGGAGCACTGAGAGGTAGGTGCTTACTCAGCTCCTGGTTCAAGGACTGCCTTTCTTTGCGATACCATGCAGGTTTATTTTTTCAAAAATTCACATTGATCTGGTGATCTGGCTGTAATTTACCAAAACTTTTCTAACATGTCATCACCTGCCCAGTAGTTACGCATCCCACGTTCACACAGTTGATTACTTCTGAGGTTAGTCCCTGGTTGAATTTTATTCCCTTTTTTTGATCATTTCCTTGATCTGTATATACCTTTCTAAATTCCTAATCCTGGTCTTCAGTAGATTTGCAGGCCTTTATAGCTTCATGTTGTCTGCAAATTTAATAAGCATACTCTCTGCTGCACTGTGCAAGTCATTAATGAGAACATCGGACTGAGCTGGAAGCAGGACAGATAGCTGTGGAATATTACACATCACATTCTTCCTATTGGACAGGGGAGTGCTGATAGCGGTAATCTGGATACAATTAACCAACCAGTTTTGCACTCAGAGGCATCTCATCTGGTT
>NW_010409891.1:25678-30359 GCF_000710305.1 Buceros rhinoceros silvestris
GCATTCCATCCACGCTTTTCCAGTTGATTCTCAGTGGATTATAAAAAAACCAGGTTCAGGAATGGCTTCAAAAGCTACAGTTCAGACCCTACACAAGCAGGGTATGTCCGCTCTGCCTAGGTACTTCCTACCCCCCCGCTCCAGCCTGAGATCTAACATCTTCACTGATACTACATCCAATGTATTTATTAATTAAAATACAAAGCTTTGACTGCAGTGAATTTTCAACAATGTGAGAGACTTCAGCTGTGCATCCAGCACTTAAGCCTCCCAACTTAAAAAGAACTTGAGACCTTACCTATACCTCATGGCTTGACTTGAAATTAGAGCCCCGATTGCTCGAGTAAAAGATCAGATGTACCAAAAAGACAAGTCCTGGCTCCAGCAGTGACTTGAAGTTAACTGCACAGCCTGAATGGGTGGTGAGTCTAGATTAGAATAAAACATGTTCTTGGTGCCTCTCCCCGATACCCAGGCTCAAAAGATGGGATGCTACAGAAGCACAGGTAGTGTTCCCCAGGAATTTGACAGCATTAGTCATCACGAGAGCTAAGCGCTTCTGCCTCTCTGGGGACAGGCAAGGAAAGTAATCCAAATTAATTTAAAAGCAGGATTAGTTAAATCAGCTAATTAGCTAATTATGTATCAACAAGGAAACACCTACTGAGACCTAGGGTGGCCTCATTCCATTTTTCAAAGCCAAGCCACCTTAAGGTGACTTCCATTCTGTGCAAGGGTGTCCACACGGCTCGTACACCATGAATTCACACCTAATACAAATCGACTGCCTGAGCGCCCTTTTGGGGGGGAAAGATAGAAATGAGCAAGCATCATCGATTATATAAAAAAAATAGCCCTAACGCTTTTTTAAAGTTAATAGCTCGGTGATTCAGACTTGGACTGAAATCTATTTCCTACGCGTTACTCAGTTTCATTTGAGCAAGCGAGGAGCCAAGCACGGGGCTGTGTAGCAGCGCTGTGCGCAGCACAGGGAATGGAGCTCCAGCCCCTGCTGCCGGGCTGCCCGGTGCCTCGCACCTTCGCATGGCCAAACAGCTATCAGCATGGTGCTAGTGCAAACCCCGCCTAAAAGGTGGCTTTGTACTGAAATCAGGTATCAGAAAAGGAGAGGAAGAAAGAAAACAAACTCGTTTCACGGTATTTTCACGGCAGAGCAAAGGGGGAGTGGCAGGTTTTGAATATGCTTGCTATGAGACATACAAAGGAAACTCATTTCTGATTCCTCCCCACCCCCCAAAGTGTTCTGTGTCACTGATGAAACAGCGCTTCCCGCTGACCTTTCGGAAGTTGTTAAGAGGAAGATATTTTGAACCTAAACCTAAAAACAGATTCAACAGAACCAGGCAAAGATGGCACAGCCTTACTCACCAAGCCAGACAGCTAGCTCTCTTGCCACTAACACACTGGCAACTCCACAGGCACTCCCTCATTAGCTCTACCGCTAGATGCTATCGGAACAGAAACTGGAGTAACTGACTTTTAAAACCAGCTAAAAGTCACTGAGAGAAGTGGAGAATAAAGAAGGGCTTTGTAAACCAATCGTCCCATCCTAGCAGAACTGGTCCTTCCCTGGAAGGCTGCTCTCAACCCAGCGCTCCTTCACGAGCTGCAGCAAACCCTAGTGCATCAGGAGAAGTCTCCTTTTCTGTATGCCCCAAGGCCAGCCTGCACTCACGCTGCTGAACTCCTGCTCAACGCACCTCACAGCCTTTCCTCTGCCTGCGGAGAGAATCGCTCTGGGAAGTCCCCTTGGATAAACACCTTCAGGGCTCCCTGGGAAAGATTAACGTTCCTCTCCAACCAAACCGATCCGCCTGACCCAGGAAGGCAGCAGACAGCTTTGCTCTCCACTGAGCCCACCCAGCCCACTGGACAGTGCACATGAGCATGCAGTGAGCAGTTAGATAGGGGCTGTCACAAAGCAACTCCAGCCTCACTGTGCTCCTGCTTGACAAACAGACCCAGAACTCACTTCCTGACCTTGCAGAGACTAACGTCCATCTCACAATATCACCAGTCAAATTAAAAACCTTTTGCAATGTCCCAAGTACTTACTTGGGCCTTACTGGAGTTTGAGGATGTGCAGATAATTTCCAGGCTTTTGCAGAACCAAGCACCGCTTGAAGCTCAACTAGAAGAGCATCCCAACCAACTACCAGACCAGAAAGCTGTGGAGTGGACAGGCCATCAGCAAAGCAGATGTCAAAAAAGAAGCTTCTAAGTGTCCTGAAATGCCTGAACCTTCAGAATGGGGAACTGGGGGCTCTGACTTCATTTTCCTGTATTAGCCCCAAAAGTGAAAATGATCTGCCAAGCACACAAAATATAATCTTTTCCCCCTGTAATTCCTGAAATGAACACACACATCTTTCATAAGCATTATTCTTCCCAGGCGTTTAGAAATAGTAATTTTTCTCTCCTTGGGAAGAAAGTAGAGCTAAAAGGGAAGCATTACACATGCCCATACAAGGAGATGGTTATGGAGCTGATGGAAACCCTGGCTCTTTACTCCATCATCTGGCTATTTACCTTTTGATCAAACCACTGAGACACTGGTAATTGCAGCTTTATGACAAGGCCACATTTCTGCAGCAGCAAGGAGCGATTATCTTGTGGCACGGTTCTATTAATCAGTCCTCCCACTGAATCCATTTCCATAGTGGTACTGAAGCACTTGAATGGTTTTGCTTTCTCATGTCTCAGCACAGCACAATGACTGCGTGAATAACTTGAGAATGACGAGTGCTATTTACCCAAATGAGTCCTCCGGTGCCTTCTTGCACCTAGGCTGTATTATTTCATTTAGTTTCATTCAGAAAAATACAAGTGAGAATTTATTCCTTTGCTGACAATTAAAGCAGCTAGTTAAAAAAAAAACCTGCATGCCTTCACTTGAGAAACCTTTTCAAGCATAAACTCCTTAGAAGCAAATGCATTTGCAGAGCTCACGGGCAAGTTCTTCTCCTTTCCTTTCTGTTGAGGAGTCTTCCCAAGCCTTCTTGTCACCTTGGCAATCACAGCCAAAGCAATAAGGCATGGGCACAGGTGAGGTGCCTGCTTTACCTGAGGGTAAACCCCAACCCACTCCCTGCACGAAGCTGAAGGAACAGCATGGCTCTGCTTTCTTGGCATACGAGACCTCCCGCACAGAGATGATGGCATGAGCCCCATCTGCTACAGCGAGCGGCTCAGCATCAAGCACTTGGTAATAAGAAGTTACCACGTTTGCTATCAGCTTCAATGGCCAGTCTGACATTGCCATTATCTAATTTGAGGTGTCAGAGACAGAAATGACAAGAGCAAGTCCCAAAAGAGACTCCTCCAGAAGGTCAGCTGGTCAGCAACTGGGGAGAAGCCACCTGGAACAACAATGGCTTGGTGCTCAGCTGGGGACCCGCCAACCCAACAGCAGGCTCATCCCCACAGTAAAGCAGACCGCCACCGCCCTTGTCATCACCTCAGTCCTGAGCTAATCCAAGGGCTCTTTTGACACGGATATTTAAGTCGCTGAGCACTATCAGGTGCGGAGCGCTCAGTGCCAGCAAAGTGATGAAGCTCAGCAGCTCACAGAGGAATGCTGTGGTGCCAAAGTGCACACCGGGCAGCAACGCACCATTCGTGCTTTTGCTCTTCTCCAGCACACCAGTGACACTGCCTGACTTCCATTCAGGCCTTCACCCTTTGCACTGGAGGGAAATCCTACATGTGGCACATGAGGACGTGGTGGCAGTAACTGCGCACACAGTCACACACATGCACCAAACCTTGCAGGAGAATCCTCTAGCCAGGCTGCAACGACAGACATGACGTCCTGCCTCTGACTAAGGTATGGGAAGGTCCTTTAGTCATCAGTGACACCGCTGATAGAAGCATTAGACTCTTGCCAGCTGACACCACTGCCTTCCGAGAGTTAAATGTAGGTAAAAGCTCTAGCTCTGCAATTAAATGCAACTGCTTGGTGCACTTCAGATCACCAACACGGGCCTCAATTCCCTCTCACCCCAACTCTGGCCACCTCACAGCCCTTGCAGGCATTAACGTCTGTGAATGTCTGGGGACAAAGGCGGTAGTGCTGGAGTTTAACACATCCCCAAGAATGACAGGAGAGCTCCAAATTCCTTTTCCAACAGAAACCCACTCATTTCACAAACAGCAAGAGAATAAAAAACACCCACCCACAAAACAAAACCCACAGCAGGAGAAGCTTTACTAAATCCGAAACCTGCATCAGTGTGAAACTTGCTCACACTGCATCAGTGTGAGCCTAGACAGCTCCGCCATCCATCCAGCTCACCAGACAGAACACAGACACCACCAGGGCACCCAGATGTGGCAAACCCCAGCTGGAAATGGAAAAGGTGAACGGCGGAATCGGAGAGCCCACGGAGCCGACGCAGGCACAGCCTCCCGCCACTATCTGAATGCGTCAGAGCGCCTGTGGTTATTCTGTCCTCAACAATGTCCATTTATCTGGGACTAAATATGAGATTTCTAAGCTGGATTTGTGAATTCCTGCAGAGGCTTTGATTTAGTTCCTGACATGCCACAGGGAGGCATAACCGGAGTCAAGAGTTACATGCCATGCTCGCTTAATCTCCTCTGTAAAACGCTGCAAAAAAAGGAGAGGTCTCCTTAGAAAAATACACGCAGAAGGGAAAGA
>NW_010409891.1:30436-54829 GCF_000710305.1 Buceros rhinoceros silvestris
CAACAGCAAACGCACCATTCCACACATGTGGGAGATGTGTCTGTGTGAGAGCAGGGCTGGTGGAAGGCACGGTTCCTGCCACACAGCCCATTACCCTGGGTCCCCTTATCCAGCAAATGGACTGGGATGATACGCCAGGAACAGGAGGAAGGATCTAATTGAGGGATACCAGGGGGTAACACAGGTCTTCTTGTTAAACTAAATTTGTTAATCTAGTGTATATGAGAAAAGGGCAAATGGGAGGGAGAATTCCTCCTTGTTAAACATTTACCAAATGTTGGGTTATTTGAGCCCTGGGGAGAAGTAAATGTATTCACTACTTAAAGGCTGAAGCATTTGGTCTTCTCAGTTGGAATTTATCCCCGATTTGAAAGGAACATTTTTTCCCACTTGGAAAGGTTAGCAGCCTTTGTCTGTGCAAGTGATTTAATATAATGGACCATGATTATTGTTGGATTATTATAATGGCACATTGGCACAGTTATAGTTAAAGTTTTGGCAGAGTTTGTCTCATAAACTGCTATTTTACTACTCGGCTGTAAAAGTTTACTTCGGTCTGAAACTTGAGATACAAGATCTCAGTCCAGAAGGAGTCTTTTTTACGCCAAATTAAAAGAAAAAAAATGCTTAAAAATTCTCCTGGCTAATGTTTAAGTTATGCAGGTATTAAATACAAATTGAAATCTACTGGCTGAAGACACTTGACGGCATTTGCTTGCTCCTGAATGCCTTTGAGTTAAATCAAAATATTTTCAACCCCTTCTATGTAGGAACATGGCTTCCCCATTTTCAGTAATTTGAAGAAAAATGTGGAATCGAAAACCAGCTGGGATATTAAACAGCAAAATGATGAGAGAGTCTGCCACAAGCCCCTTCTTCAATAGGATCACTAGTATATATTTGTTATTAAGAAAGCAATTGATTTTTTATTTTGCATATATACACACACAATCATTTGTTTTAAAATCCGTGTTTGCAAAGATTTTTTGCAGGGTACTAGTATATTGAGGAAAAACTCACCTTGTTTTAAAAGGCCCTCTGGCCATTATAGAGTAAGACCATAGGATGAACTAAGTCCAACACTTTATCATCTGCACAAAGCCACCGAATTTTCTCCAAACTACTTCATTCTTAAAGGCACAGTAGCCAAGTGACCACGTCAGTCCTCATTTCTGCTCCCCCAATGAACTTTAAAGGCACTCAAATACCAGCCTACAAGAACACCAGTTACTTGTTCTGTAACTCTACCACTCACATCCACCTGGTGCCAAAGACACTGCAGATGGCAATATACCATCAAGCCTAGGTTTTGCTTGAAGGTTTGCAGAAAATACAGAGCAGTAAGTAATTCCTGGAAAGTATAACAGAAATTAGAATAGAGAATGGAATCATTCAAGATGGAGGTGAACAGGAGAAGCTGGGGAAGAGTCGCCGTAACTTTTGTAGAAGAACGTCATGCCTTGCAATCCTGCTGGAGCCCTCCGAAGCAGCCAGTCTGCACGGATAAAAGCAACACAAGCAGTATCTCGAACTTGGCTCTTCTGTAAAAGGACTTCCCAAGCTTCTAGAAGTGCAACAGGAGGTTTTAATAATTGCATAAAGGACCTGAAAACCCCCCAGTAATACACAGTCATTTTTCACAGTGGCAGGAACACTTCAAAGGAAATCTGCAATAGTTATTGCTCTTTAATACATCCATTAACAGCCTGGGAAAGGGGGTAAATAGCTTCACTACTTTGACGGTTTCATATCAGCAGCTAAACTAAAGGTAACGATGAAGAGCTGCAAAAGGACTCTCTGCACTCAGTGATAAAATGACAAATGAAATTCTGTGTCAATAAATAAAATAACGCACTTGGGAAAAACCACTGGAGCCATCAACACCCAAGGATAGGCTTTAAATTAGCTGTAACCATGCAGGAGAGTGGTCTGGGGGTCTAAGGGGATGGTCCACAGAAAGGAGAGCTCGGAGGAGTGGGAAGGGAAAACAAGGCTTAAGCACTTTTCGGAAAGGAACAGGGATCAAAGGGAAAACCTGATCATTTTACCTAAACCTGCAGCCTGCCAGGTTTACCCAGTAGGATACGGTTCTGCTCACTCATTTAAAAAAAGTATATACAAGAACACAAAGATGTGTAAGGAGGACATGTGGAATGGCTCAAGACAAGCCTACACGGATAAGAATCTTCAGCTTGGGGCAGAGGCGATCAAGGGACCATCACTGGTAGAGGTCTGCAAAACCATAAACAGTGTAAGAGAAAGGATGTAAAAATAAATTCATGACTGTTTATTGTATAAGAGTTCGGGGATATTACAAGCAGGGAGGAAGGCCCTGTGTATCCTTTGCAATTTCAGCAGCAGAGTGCAGCACCCCAGGAGCCAAAGAGATCAGGAAGTTCACAAAGGAAAGTTTCCGGGCAGAACAGATCTCCTGCTTCACCTCTGCCCCAGTAATGCCACAGGGCATCAGGCTAAGCTGCTCCTTCCCCCTTCCCACCCACCACTTGCCTCCTGCCTTGCTTACCCAGAGCAGACACAACTCTGCATCCTTACAGGTCTCCTCACCTGCATCATTTCTCCTGTCGCACCCTTCACGCACCAGCACAGCGCACACTAGCAGGGAAGCAGCCATTCTGAAGATATATTTGCTAATCTGCTTTCCTAGAACATCCCCGGGATTTGGGGATGTGAAGAAGGATCAAGGACACCTCTGATACAAGTCCTGGCCAGTTCCAGGTGCCCTCGGCCTGCAGCAATACCACTGAAAAATGTTACTGTTCTAGCCTGAATACAAGTTTCCACACATAAGCTGCTTCTGCCCAACATTTCGATGTTAATCTCCCCGTTTTCTTTGAAGCTACTTGAGACATTTATATGGCAGGGGGTTGACACAAACCACTCTGGCTCAGGACAGCCAGAATCAGGAGTATTTGGGGGAGCTGTAGGATTATTTCCCCTCCTACTGTATTGGAAAATCAGAGTCATCTGGTTGGAAGAGACCTTTAAGATCGAGTCTGGCTGTTCACCAGCACTGACAGGGTCCCTACACCATGTCCCTCTACACAGCTTTTAAACGCTTCCAGGCATGGGGAGCTCTACCATACCGCTGGGCCACCCGTTCCAATGCTTCACAACCCTTTCAGTGAAAATTTTTTTCTGATATCCAAGCTAAATATCCCCTGATGCAACTTAAGGCCATTTCCTCTTGTCCTGTCACTTGTCACATGGGAGAAGAGACCAACCTCCACCTCACTCCCACCTCCCTTCAGGGAGTTGTGGAGAGTGATCAGGTCTCCCCTGAGCCTCCTCCTCTTCAGACTAAACACCCCCAGCTCCCTCAGCCACTTCTCATCAGACTTGCTCTCCAGACTCTTCACCAGCATAGCTGCCCTTCTCTGGACACGCTCCAGCCTCTCAACGTCCTTCTTGGAGTGAGGGGCCCAAACCGGACACAGGATTCGAGGTGTAGCTGGCTGCTCACTGAGGACTTACCCATTCTGGTTTCTGGACAGCAAACAAAACTTTTCCCCTAAAAAATTTCTTTACGGAAAAGTTTTAGCACCTGATCCCTGTGGTTCACGCTCTTGCTGCACAGAAGAGTACGTGACATTAGTCCTGCCCCTCTGTCCTGTGCTACACTTTGTAAACGCGCCGCATAAGAGGAGCAGGAAACAGCCACAGCCTGTTGTACTATTGCAAACGTGCTACCAGCGCATCCATCCCAGGTACTCCGCAAAGTGACGACCAACCTTCAGAGTGACCCTGTTTGGACACGGCCCCCTCTACAGACACCCTGGGACTAGTCTAAGAGGACTGAAGGTCAAGATAAACTCAAAGCTCACTTGCTATCTGCTTAATGACAGTTAACATTTTTCATGGAGAGTTAAATTAATTTTTTACTCCTTAATCCTGCTTGTAGCACAGTTTGTAACATTGAGTCATATTTATCTTTTGTCTATTAAATATGAAGCCATTCTATAAATAGCCACAGGTTCCTTGGCAATGCTGGTGTGATGGCGGATTAAAAATTAATTTTTTACTCCTTAATCCTGCTTGTAGCACAGTTTGTAACATTGAGTCATATTTATCTTTTGTCTATTAAATATGAAGCCATTCTATAAATAGCCACAGGTTCCTTGGCAATGCTGGTGTGATGGCGGATTAATTAAACTGGAAAGCAGAGAGTGCGTGGACTAGATTTATATAATGAAAACAATATATCTGCTAACACCGGAGAAGTGCTGACACTGTAATAATGCTGATATTAATATTTGGTACAGAACATCTAAAAGCGCATTAGCAAGACTGTTAAATCTGGGGGGCTGAGAAATGATCAGAACATAGAAAGTATGAGAAGAAAATAAAACTGTTACTTTACTATTAATACTATGAGTCTCACTCCCCTCCAGAAAAATTCACTGCTCTCTCACATTTAACATCCAGCACCTGCAAAGAGCAGCCCACCAATGTCCCGTGCAAGCTCTGCAGCAGTTGCAAGAATATTTGGATGTTTTCTGGATTGTGTCCCTAGGCAATGTCTCACCACCCTGGAGTCAAATGTGGACTAGAGAAATCAATGAGAAAGAAAAAATAAATAATAATTTTAAATCTATCACCTCTTTCAGTACACCAGCTAGCTACCACCGCCGGCCTGGTATCTGGTTTTGTGTTAACAAAGCCCTTCTGACTTCAAAAATCAGCTCCATCACAGCGGTACATCAAAACAACCAGCCCGACCTCATGAACGTTTTCCAGGATTTCACAGAAAGTTGCAAGTTGAAAATTATCTTTGAAGTTTACACAAAACAAAACCAGGGAATAAGCAGAAAATACACAAAGAAGCTAATGAAAAAACCCCACCCAACTCCATAAATATGAGATGCCCCGGGGCTTTTAAGTGTTCAGGAACGTTAAAACTCATTCAAACTTTGTTACACTTAGAAAACAAAAGGCACCTACTAATTTCCACTCGATACCTGCTGCATTCCAGCTTCCGCCTCATCCCAGGGCATTGCGTGTGATGTAAGCAAATAGTACAACTAAGTTATTTATTACAGAACGGAGCCAGAATAAAGATATATTCACATGTCGGTGGGCCAAATAAATTAGGGTCATTTTCGTCAGTAAGCGATGACAATTTTTACATTTATTATAATATTTTCCACATAACTATTCTGTCTGGTGACATTTTTGCACATATATTAAATATATGTGACAGTATATAACGTATCACTAGATATTTGACCATTGCTAAATGCTGCAGTAGTTTGAATACATTTACAGACTGTCAAATATTTTAGGCTTTCAAGTGATGCATTTTAAAAGACAGTAAAATGAAGATAATTTACAGAGGAAGAGGAAGATTCTGCTCTCGGCTACTAATAAGTAACCGCAGCCTCCTGACAGGTCTGAGAGTACCAGACCACATCTTTATTACCTTTAAAGGCATAAGCCATGTTAGGAAATAACGGAGGTGGGAAGATGCGTACGGGACCAGGCTATCTGTATAAATCAGTACAGAGCTATTGATAAAGCTATACTGGTTCTCACCCGCCGAGAACCTGGCCAAATAGCTTCAACCCCAGTCCACGCAGACTACGTGCTGACAGCGGGAGAGGAATGTGATCAAAGACAGCAATGTTTGAATTTTTAGGGCAACCTTCATCCTAGTACTTGACATTTTTATTTAACTGAACACGTTGAACCTGGAAAGAGCACAGGTAAAGTTTGCAGCAAGAGAATAACAGAAGGCAGACCCTGTCCAGCCTCACCTACTTCAACCCAACTCTTGTCTTTATTCTCCTCCCCAGCTAGCTCTCATCCCTTCAAACCTGCGCCCCTTACTTCCCAACCCTGTGGCTCCAGCCTCATCTCCTGATCTCATTTCCTTACTCTCCACCTTCCTGGCCAGAGACCAATGCCCTGGCTCCTTGTCAGTCCTCATGGTTTCTCAGCTCCTTCTCGGTCCTTCACTCTTCCAACCAAAGCCAAGGCTTCCGGTCTCAGGTCGCCTGCCCTGCCATCCTTCTCCTCTACATCCGAATCTTATGGCCCTCAAGACTGCTAAGGAAAAAAAATATTCTAACACCGAGATATAGGCAAGCGTTCATCATCCTCTAAAAGCCCTGAAGAAATGGGTGGCGCATGGAAAGCACACGGTCACCTTCCACCCTGCGGCGCTCCTGCCCTGGGGCGGGGCAGACGCGGGGAGGCTCTGCAGCTCTCTGGGCAGAGTCTTGTGCGCTGCTAAAATCCAGCTCCTTGCTGCTGAATATGCACGAACTAAGTTTGTCAAAAGCCTGGCGGCTTTGCCAAATGGGTGGATTTTGACAGAAACTGCAAAAGGCATATCCTTGAAACAAAAGCCAGTTTGCTGCCAGCTTTCATGCCTCTGCTCCAAAGCACGGGCGTGCCATGCCGCTGTAAAGAAAAGATCACCAGAAGTGCGTTTTTGCCTTTGGTGGTTGGTTTTTTTTCCCTGCCATTGCAAAACACTGTTGTTCCAGCCTCCCCCTGCCCTGCTCCACCCACGTCCAGCCCTATTTTTCAGGATTACTGAAATTTTGCACCCTGGAGTAGAAACCTGGAGCAGAAAGCACATCAAAGCAATTAAACTTCGCAAAGACACATGCACCTGAAACGGGATCTGCTCAAGATCCCATGACTGTGGAGCGCTCTTCCAGCCCCAGCTTCTCAAAGCTCAGACTACGCGGTGTACACTCCGCCTCTTCTCACGGTGGATCCACACCCCACTGCAGGATCACCTCCTGCAGGCTGGGGATGGAGCACTCCTGGGGAGCTGCAGGTTTCTGCTGCTGTGGCAAGGTGCTGGCTTCTTGCAGGGAAAAAGATTTTAAATTAAAAATCAGTTCCAGGAGAAGAGATGAACTGAAATACGAAACCAGCGCATCTAGTATTTGTTAATGGCTTGTTTTAAAATTTTGTGAGGTGCTTTAAGGCCAGTACAGGTTCCAGACACACTGAACAAATGTAAATAAATAGTGTTCCCCTCCCCGCCTCGAATGGGATATAAGCAGCGACCAACAAGCTGCCTACAGAGCCTAAGGAAGGAAACAGACGCAGAAACTTTTATAGGCAATTCCTCGGATTCAGCAAGAACACTGGTTCAGTGTGAAAAAAGCAAGTGCCAAACACGAACAGTCATTTTTGCATGTCTAAAGCTCCTGTTCCGCGCCAAGAGCTAAACCAGCCTCCGAGCTACTGGAGATACCCTCCTGGTCCTCACCTTCTCCAGGGGAACCCTGGCCAGGCAGGCACCTGTCCGAGGGCTGTGCTGCGTCCCCCAGGGCAGCACAGCACAGTCTGTGCGCCTCATCTATTTATTATGACAAGCTGGAGCTTCCAGGGCTGCTGGTTGTAGCCACTAGTGGATTCAACAAAACTTTGCTCTTCCGCTTTTTTGCAGCTGAGAGGGAAGCCAGGAGCTGATGAGCCACAGCCACCCTTTCCTTTCCCCTTCCTCCGTGCACCACAAGGCACAGTACGCAGCAAACAATCACTAAAATCTAACTGGCTATCATTTGCACTGCTTAACCTACCCATGGAAGACCTATGACCAGCCCCCCACCGCTTTGGCTGTCTGGTGGTCAGTGCTTCTTCTCAGCCAACACCATGATGTGCTGCACAACTCAGGAAGACAGAGACGTGCCATTACGAAGCCGCTCAGATGATGGAAAGCTATGTGAGTGGCTCCTTCATGGTGTACTGGGGAAAGCTCCGCATACAGGTATTGTATGTGGCCAGGCTGGAAGCTTTATGGCCATTAGTGACTAACTGGAGGACAAATATACAAGACACACGGAGTTCCCCAACACACACCGCTCCAGTTTTGGCGGTTCTGGTCTCTACTCCGAACAGCCCAGTAAGTGCCTACCCGCAGTGGTCTGAAACGCACCACTCCTGTTCCTAACAAGCTGGAGGAGCGTTCCGGTGCCCAGCCTCTGCACCAAGACAGGGGTCAGTTTAGACAAGCCTCGAAGAGCACTGGGATGTACATCTGTTCCAGCATCCCACCAAAATCCCTCCCTGGAGAGTTAACACACTCTCAGGTCAGGTACTTATTCTGCCAGGAGAAATTCCTGGCCACTTACTTCCCTCTGTCAAAGCCCTTGCTGGGCACACATGGTAATTAAATTCCTTCTTTCGGGGAACAGTTTAGGAAAGGACACCCAGAATCAAGGCTTCTACTACAGATTCAGCCCCACCAGATGCTAAACGCCTCTTCCTTGCTTGACAAACACTGCCAACCGACAGCCCCAAAAGCAAAAATCCCATCGGAAAACTTGCAGGAAGCCCAGATTTACCAGCCCCATTTCATACAGAAACCCTTACAGGCCATTCTGGTTTTACTTGCAGGAAAGCTGTATCAAAGCAGTGTTTCCTGTCAATAGGACACAGTCCTGTTATTCAAGAATCGATAGCTCAGCATCCTTTTCCTTTAGGATCCTGAGTCAGTGTTACTGAATGAAAAGCTTCCTTTAAACTTGTCGACTTGAAATCCTCTGCTGACAAACACCCCCCCACACCCCACCCTAGCAAGAGGGATGATTATTTCCCGAGAGAACAATAATTTTGCAATAAATTTCAGAAGCAACGTGATTTATCAAATTAAGCTGAGAGCCAAGGATACTAAATGCAGTTACCTTCTCTGAAGCTAGTGGTATCAAAATCTATTTCCAAAAACTTTTTCCAATATCCTTTTCAAGACTTTCACTTTGAAAGGCTGAATGCAGAGTCATTGACAAAACTCCCATCTTGTGTTTTTAGAGCAGCAAAACCCTAAAACTGACCCTAGAGAAGCATCTTTCCAACGGGTAAATCACACGTGCCTTTCTCTTCCGGGCACTTTTTAGAATTTCGCGCAGTTGTTAATGGATAGGACTAGAACAGAAACAACGTCAAGGGCAGCATCCCATTCGAAGCAGCAGCATTTTTGCTTTCATTATTCAGACTTCGGGTTTTGTTTGTTCTTCTTTTTTCACATATTAAATGTCACTTTTTGCATCTTCCTATTGCTTGGCATCCTGAGGTTCTTGTTTTATAATTACCTTATGAAAGACACCAAACTGCTGAAGAATTGCTAGAAGTACAGTTTTCCTTACAATAGCAACAGCAGCATCCTGCCTGCATGCCACAGCTGTTAAAGGATTTCTGTGCAGCTGGGGGCTTCTGCTCAAATGCAATTTATTTTTTTTCTATGACATAGGGAGGAACTTGTTAAACTTCTAAAAAGATCCTTCCCTCTGTAAATTGTTCCTTCTCCCTTTGCTATGCTATATGCCATCTCAGAGACAGCAATACACACAAACTTTGAGGATTTATAGCACATTTCCAACACTAACATTAAACATATCCTCTAAACTTTTTTTTTGAAAGCTTTCGATTCCCACCCCCCACCCTCCATTTAATAACTATTAAGTCACCCCCAAAGAATTTGCAAATCCTTTGAAGTACAGTACGAAAAATAGACTCCAACATCTTCCCGACAGTCGCAGGTAACACGTAACGACTTCTGACAGCACAGAGATACAGCTGCCTAACGCCGAGCCGCCGCCTGCCGCATGCTTGCCGGGGTCAACGCTGCACACACGCTTTTGTGACGGACCCTCCCACTGCAGTGGCACTGGCTATGAATGACAAGGGTTTTCCCCCTCTCTCTGCGTAAGTTATGCATGTCTCATTTTTTAGAGAGGGGATTCTGCCACAATCCCTCTGCAGCAGGGCTCTGGTTTGCTTTTCCTCCATGAAGATAACGGGTATCTCCAGTGCCTGATTTCTCACAGGTCTGATCCTGTGGAGCTGCTGAACAGGAATCGTCTGTCTACCGAGCATAGACTCATTCCCCATGTTGTGACAGTGTGGCCATGGACTGTCAATAACAACAAGCCTTTAGGAACACAGTGTTCCTAAGCAGAGTTATCACTCTCAGTCAACCTCTAAAACCAAAAAATCATTAAAAACATTTCTTAAGTTTTCAAATTTTAACTTGCTCCAAACTCCATTAACATGCACGTGGCAGAGTGATGCTATTGCCCAACCGCCTGAGAGCAGAGATCTCTAGCATATGAAAAAATAATTATCTCTCCTTTAAAAGTTCAGAGTGCAGAAGTTTTGCACAATTAAAACATTTTCTGAATCTTGCTAGTGGCCCAAAGGTTAAATACTTTTCTCTGCTAGTATAGACCACATAATTGAGAGGAAGCAAGCGAGTTTATTCTTTGAAAGGCCATGGAAAAAAAACCCTAGAAGTTTATTTGTGCTTGCAAATCCTTTCAGGTCTAAAGGACCAGCAAGATAATAAATTGTTTTTGCTGAAAACAGGAAGTTTGGCAGAGATGCAAAAGGACAGCTAAACTTTGGCTAGACAACCCAAAACACTGTGTTCTACTTTCAAAGTATTTCCAACAACAACAGCAGCGAGCGAAGTGCCTCGGATCCATAGAAAGCTAAAGGAACAGCAAAGGCATCTGGCAGCGGGAACTGGCTGCCAGACTCGCGGTTGCGCCGTGCTGCCTTGCAGGCTGGTTTGCCAGGCTGCAGTAACTCGCATCAAGCGTGGCTGAAACCCACCTTTATAGAGCCTCAAATGCTGTCAAAGCTAGAAGAGTCTCCTGTCGTCTTTTCACTGACCAGGACCAAAGGACTAAACAAACAGCGTCACTCGTTACGGTCTGGTGTCCAAAGGGAGTGCCTACCCGGTTTGAGGGAGCCAAGGTCAGACTATGGCCACGCAGCCCCCCGGCTCACACCACCTCCTTGACACTCCTGCCTCTTCGGCAGGCCCCTCGCTGCACCTGCTGGCAGGAGAAGACAAGACATGGCATGCGATGCGACTTGACCACAACACCTGACAGCCCATCTGTGTGAAATGAGGGTGGGTTGGGTTTGGGGGGTTTTTTTGGTGGTTTTTTTTTTTTTTTTCCAAAGCCCATATACTCATGATACCTGCACCCCAGACACCGCTGGAAACTCAGCCACACTGCAGCCTTTCAGAGGGATTTCAGATGGGTTACAGAGCACGACCACCTGCTAGAGCCTGGGAGTGAAGCCAGCGGCTCCAGCACCGTCCTCTTTTCGTTGAAACAGTGGCACTTTTTGGCACAGTTCTGCCCTGGGTGGAGCAGCTCCCTCCTCACCCACGGCCAAGCAGGGTTCAGGGGTTGCCACAGGCCAGGGATTGCTCCCAGGAAGCTGTTCAAGCGTTGCTGACTTCTTTTAGGAATTAAACATTTTGGACCACACGGATGCAAGCTGTACCATGACATTTGCCCAGAGGAAAAGAGAACAAATCTCTAACCGCTTCACTAACACAAATCTAGCAAATGTCACAAAGGGTCCCTTCCAGAACGACACCCACATGAATGCAGCTTTTACATAAGGAAATGTTAAAGACATGAATTTGGTCTATAAACCGAGCTATGGTTAATCTGTGAGCTTGCCCTCCCAAAATGTTTTGGGTTTTTTTTTCCTTCTCCCCTCCCCTTTCTTTTTTCTCTCCTCCTTCCCCATTCACATTTATTACAAAAATGCAGATCTTCAAAATATTTATCACAAAGGACCACTGGATCCTTCGGGCAAACCAAACCATAAATACTCTCGACACCATAAATATTACCTTTGGAAACATGCAACAATCACAGACCTAGATGCAATGATCTTTTTTATAAGATCCATTCCTATTGTCATGCAGAGTCTTAACACCCAGCTTTACCAACAGAGATGATCTTGACTGTTATCTGTTTCTCTTAATCCTGAAGCAAGGCCTCATCGCAAAGTCCTAAAATAGATCTTTTTTCTCATTTCACTTCCTTACTACAATTCCTTGCTGAATTTAGCTGCAGGACCACTCACTCCCACCCGCAGGAGCACAGGCAAGACAGGAAACACAGGGGTATACTGTGAGATGTAACACACAGAAAGCTAGAATGCAGAGCTCCTGAGAAGTTCTAATGATTAGCAAGGAGACCAACAAGGAGAGCAAAAAACCCTCCCTTGTTCTCACAGTGCTCACCCCCGCACACTTCAACATCAAGCTTTTAGGAGGACTTCAGTCAGAACCTGACAGTCTCAGCCCCTCTGAGAGCCTAGAGCACATATTTCATACCCAGCACCTTCAGCATCTGCTCTTTTGAAGAGCAACATGGATGATGAAAACAACACCCCCCACCTCACAACACAGCACTTTTCACCTGGTGAAAACAAAACACTTCACAAAGGAGGCAGAACATTATCATTCCTCATCAGACACCAAGACACTCGGGTATGGAGAAATGGCCTCACTCACAGGGACCACCCAGCTGAAGCAGCAGCAGAGCCAGGAGAAGAAGTCAGAGTCCCCGTGCCGATTTCCAGCGCAAGCCTCTAACCCTCTGCGCCGCACTCAGCAGAGCCAGAAACACCTCACTCACCTCTCTCGCAGAGCCGGGCTGAGCTGTAGTTATAATCTGGAAGCACTTCAAAAGCTGCGGATTAAAAAGCACACTCTAAATGCAAAGCGTGGTTATTATTCACAGATATTGGAAAAATTTACTGCAGTTTGTATTTGTTTTTCTGTATTTGTGGGATTTATGTTGTTCCAACACTTGAACAGCTTTTGATAATGACACCATCTGTTAATTCTCACCCCCCACTAAATTAGAACAAGTGGTGGAATTGTTAGACTGCAGCTTTACAGATCCCAGCTTAGCAAACAAACCCTAACCCAAGGTCAGTGAGAGGCATTACCAGCAACAGGAGGCAGCAACCGGTCAGGCACAAGTTCCAGCCCAAGCAGAAGAAAAAGGACAGGACGATGAGGAACAAGACAACTCGCAGTGAGGCCTCTGAACCAGTTCTTTGTGGGGCTGGGCTCCCTTCCTGACCCCACCAGGTGAACTCCGTGAACTCAGAGGCTGCTCTGACTGCTGGGCAGCAGTGGGTGGGGTATGCCAGTTCTGCTTGGAGATACCTGCCACGGGGTGTTGCACACCTGGCTACAAATTAAAGGCTCTTGAATTGCAACAAGCTTCAGGTGGGCAGAGGTCTGGGTGGGTCTGCCTGGAGCAACTGCCTCCCTAGCCAGAGCCTTGGTAAATTGACATTGCTAGATTAAGGTCCAAGCTGGTGTAAATTATAATTTCATATGCAGAACACATGCATTACCTGCAAAAATACCAACTGTGGAGCAAGGAGGAGGACCACAGGCATGTGTTGGTAATACATTTTAAAGCAAAATAAAAGTTTATAATCAACCTGCTAGTTCCCCCCTTCACCTTCCTTAAATATTGATACTTTTCTCTCTCTGATCTACAAGGTGCTCTTTCTCTGTCTTAGGACAGCTTATATGAGAATTTATTTAATATACTCACATCTGCAAAAAGGGTCGGAATATGTCACACGCAGATTACATAGTGAAAATACACACCTCGTGGTCTCAAGACTAGTTGTTGAATATGCTGTTAAACACCCCTTAGTTCTTCTACAAACCTTTTAATCCTCCCTTTCTGAATTTGTCTCAATAATTTCCATCTTTTCTCAGCGAACTAAATCCCAAACTGCTGAAATCTTCTACTTCACTTATACTTTTTATTAAAAGGATGGCCTTTTACTACAAACGCAAGCTGCAATACGTATGTCGCTACGTGAGGCAACAGGGAGTTTGCTCCTGCTATTTCTGACTGTTCAGGATGCCTCTCTGAAAACCTGAGCCCTCCATACTCCAGATTATGCAGGAGTCAAGCACAACACCGACGTTACACATGTCTAGCAATGCCCTCGGTGAAGCTCTTCATATTAACGCATTTGGTGCTCATCATCCCTGCAACACCCAATCACCTCATGCGCCCAGGAATGAAACAGGTTTCCTGCTTGCCATTAGCACGATTTCCCGTGAGCTTCTGAGAAGGTTCACGGAAAGCGGGGAATTAGGTTCCTCTTCCCTTTACAGATGAGGACCTGAACCACTGTTCGTGGCACAGTGTCACGATGTAATGCTCCAAAAACCCTACATTTGGTCATGGAAAAAGCAAAGTCATCTTAGCACGACGCTTGGCCTGATCTAACACATCAAGCTTTTCAGGTTGTAGTTACATCAAGGATATCACGTACTGAGGCACAGAGAGAACATGCCCGTCCTGAAGTTGCACAAACTATCAGTGGCAAGTTTAGGCAGCACTCAAGATTCTCCAAACCCTACTTCTGTGTCTCAGCTGGAAGGAAACCCAGCACGAGTCCTCCTCGCAGTTCTCCAGGCTGGACCATGATAGTGTGAATGAGCTTTGCAGACAAAACCTACTCTCTCAACTGGTTGTACTGGGTGTCATCATGGCGGACCACAGACATTTCCCACGGACTAGTGTTTGAGAGGAGACACAGGACTGGCAGCGTCTAGACAACAGGCTGTTGCATACGGTGCCTGGAGTTCCCCAGGAAGAACCAGTCGTGGTCTAGGAACAAGGGAGCGACCCTCTCCACTGCCGAAATGCGTCTCCTCACTAACAAGCAATATTTGAGACTGCACTGGGAAATGAACCTCCTGGTAGCCCCAGGGAAGGCAGGTAAAGAACTCCAACCCCAAAGATGCCCGTGTGCTGCCGTAACAGGGTGAGAAAGGTGTCTAACGTGTGAAATCTGCCTAACAAGGACTCTCAGCCCCTGCTCCTCAGCTGTGCCGACTGGGACTGCTCGAAGGACATTGCAGCCAGCTCACGGTGCACCCCAAGCGGCTGAAATTCACTCGTTGCAATTATTCCTAAAAAAGGAAGCAGAACAAGACATTTACCGGGCTTTATAGGCACATGGTTGACATCACTACAAGCCAATCAGGATCCCTGAATTCAGGCCAGCTTTCTAAAGCCCTTTAAACGTCATTGTCTTACGAGAGGTATTTGATACCACTGCTGCCTTCTCAGATGTGATCTCATCCTTGACCCCAAGTGGCACTTGTAGGAATAGCTCTCTCAGGTTTACTTTTATCAGATCATAAAGTACATCATACTCCCTTTCCTACGAGATGTGCTAAAACTTGTATCATTTGTAAGCAGAAATCCATAATGATGCATAACATTTTTTTGTCCCTGAAAAATTGGAGTCAAAGTTGGAATGGATGAGAAAGAAGCTCCCAAGATTAAAAAAGCATGTGTTTGGTGGATGCAACTATAATCTGGAGCACTTTTCTCTAAATACAGTAAGGGCTAATTTTTTTTTGGTAATAACAGCAGGGCTGTGTCCCTACTTGGAGAAGCAAACACATGGTCCCTGACTGCCACATCTCACCTGTGTTACAAACATATGTTATATGTTATATTAAATAGGTTCAGTTTTTCCCAGCTCTGCCCTAGGTGAACTCATTTTAAAACTATTGCTGTTAAACTGTTAAAAAAAAAAAAAGGAAGTATTTTAAAACGCAGGTAAAGTGAGATTATCATACAAGTGGATGGGAAATACCCCTCACCAACCTTCAAATCAACTAAAACTTCCAAGTGCAGGCACTTTAACACGCTGTGTGAAGGTTTCACAGTGGGACTATGCTAATGGTAACACTGCCAGGTTCTGCAGAGAAACCAGGGTGGTGCACCAACCCGACAGCATCGCTCCTCGCAGCACCCTGGGGGAACTCCCGGAGTTAGCCTTTATTTTACAGATCTGCAGACTAAGTGTGAGGAATTAAATGACTTGCCCAACACCTCCAAGCAAGCCTGCTGCACAGACCAACTTTCACAGCTGAGGCTAAGTGCCGTGCTAGCAAGTAGCGTGAACCCAAACAAGCAGAGGCAGGTTGGAGGATGTCAAAAGAAGGGGCCAGGAAGACTTGAGTCACAGCTGGCATGGGTCAGCATGTAAGTTGAGGGGGCAGAGAATAAGCTGAAGCTAAATATACTCCAACTCCTTGTAGACTGTGTGCTGGCAGGAGGCCAGACTGCAGCAGTAGTGGCTGGGGTAGGTCGAAAGCGCTCTCCCCTGCCAGCTAGTCAGCCCTGCCTAGATGAACCCAGCTGACTTTAGACTGGAACAGAGGATGGGCCCTCACCAACTCAGTTACACCAGCTCAGCCATGAGCAGAGAAGGCTCTAGATGAAGCGTGGTGCTTTACAAATGCCTCTAACCTCCTCTGCCTTCCTGCAGTGACTGCTGACAGTGACCTAAATTCTTAAACGCATCTGAAAGACAGAACTCCTGGTTAACTTGGGCAACTTCACCTTCAGGAGCCTTTGCCTAAGACTGCTGTACAGAGGATGAAAGGAGGCTTTCTGAGACCATTCCTCCACCTGGATGTCAACATGTAGCAAGGAATTCACTCAGGATGTTCCTGCGGATCTCTTTCCTGTTAGGGCCATCCGCCTCTCTGGGCTCCTTTTATTACACTCTCCAATCTTCCCAACTACCAGACACTACAATACTGCTTTATTGGAGACTTGTTTAAGTGCTGATATAAAATGAAGCTCATATACACTGTTAGGAACGCCACTACAATCTAACCATTTAGTATCAAATCGGTTTAGATAAAATAAAAACACTGGGTCTGTAAAAGCAGGTGTATGTGCATGGGTGTAAATATAGTTCAACTGCTAAATTCATATGTTGAGCCTGCATTTTCTGTAATAAAATATTTAAGTGGTTTCAACTCCACAGTAAGATTAAAATCTAAGAGAAAAAGATATCAGCACAGGACGCTATCGAGTGGACACACTCAATCACCTGGACGAGGGCTCAGGTAAGTATCTTCATTGTGGACTGACAAGGGCCAATACAGATTTTCCCAGAGAGAAACAACCTCAGTAACATCACCTCACGCTACCAAAACCTCAGATGCAGCTTTCCCTTCAAGCTGCATTTCTAATGCCTAGCCCTTCACAATCTGAAAAGTCTGACAGAGAATCGCCCAGGGCTGACCCAGAGCAGAGTAAAACCGTAGAGTGGGGCTGTAGTGTGCCCCCCTAACACAGCTACAGCTGGTGGAGGCTTTGGAGAGCCTCAGTTAGCCCTGGGGAATCCAACAAGAGCTAAATACTTCGACTGTCTTTCCACCTCAGTTTTTACTGTGCTTCTTCAGAAATCAGGCTTTCCTGAAAAGTCACCTTTGAGGCTGGTCTGACATAGCCGAGGCTGGACCAGTGGCAGGACTTGCTTGAGCTGAGTCCTGGTAGTTCAAGTAGAAGCTCTCCCACTTGTCATCACAGAATATATGACCTTATTACTCCTCCCTCAGTTCTGGCACTGACTGTGAAAGCTGTTTGCAGCCAGTGAAGCTTCCTCAGTGCTCTCTGCTGCCATCCCTCCCAGCTCCTTCTGCTTTTGTTTTCTGACTGCAGCAAAAAATACATGAGACCTGTTCTCAGCCAACACCAAGATGAACAAACTCCAGAAAACAATGTGAAAAATAGTGAAGCAGGAAGAGGTGTGTTAGAGTTATACTTCTGGCTAAGGTTACTCCAAAAGTTGAGGGAATTTATCAGTATATCAACGAGACGAGGCCACTTCCTACTGTAGGATCTGGACAAATTGGCTAACAAAGTATCGCCCTCAACAGCTCAGATTTATCTCCGATTTTCCTGGAGAGGAGAAGGGAGAGTTAGAGAAGCCATGGGATGAGCCTACAGGCGTGCAGAAAGTCAGCAGCAGCCCTAGATCTGCTGGCTCACCGCCCTGGGCGTTCAGCTTCCCACGAGCTCCCTGCGAGCGAGGAGCACTGCGGCGAGCCGGAGCACGGGGCCGGTGTCGGTAAAGCAGCCCCGCTCCCCCGGCAGCGAGCTGCTCGCCAGGCAGGCCGGGAGAGGCGGCAGGGCTGCGGCAGCTCCTCGCTAGCCCGCAGCAGTCCCTCTGTAGAGCGGCAGCTCCCCTTGCTCTCGCACAGCCCTGTCCAAAAAGCATTGTCTGGAAGCAATTAGAGATATTTTGTGGGTTTTTTTCCCATCACTGCCTGACAACTTCAGCAGACGCATATGTAGCCGTCCCCCTCCGCTTCTAAAGAACTTTGCTTACTGTTAACCATTTAAATGTTGAAAGTATTAAAGCTAATTGAACTCACTGCGCAGAGAACGAAGTCTGAGGTCAGCTGTCGTATTCGGTAACGCTGTTTGGGTGAAAGGACTTTGGGCTGGTTTGGAAATCTTTAGACAACTGCTCATGCCTGTCCACATACTTGTCAGTCCTACTTGTCATTACTGACGGTTTTTTCAGGTTGGACAAACAGATGGAGCTGCTTTGAGGAACTCCTCAAGGAACGGCTGGATGAACTAACTCTGGAGTTCGTGCTGAAAACGGTGACACAAGACACTACTCAGCTGGTCCAATTTTAAGCACCTTATTTCAGGTGCTTAACCTGGGAAAATTCAGAGAGGTATAAGAGGGAAAAGTGCTGGGGGTGGAAGGGGAGAGCAAAAAAAAAAAAAAGCATTTTCCATACAGCAATTCAGACTCATATTTAATTGCCTTCCAGAGGGACTGACTCTCTCCTCGTCTCCTTGTCAACTAGAGATACCATCCTCTAAATGTAGATATTGCAAATACTCTCTGTGTCACAACAAGAAAGAGTCTCGGATAGTAAATGAGAAAAGCTCTCTTTGTCTTTAAAGGTGTTATTGGTCCCTTATAAGGGAACATATTGTTCCTGCTAAGGATTCAGCCTGGTGTTTTTAAAATGCTAAAGCTCCTTGGCCCACGGGTGAACAAATTCATTCTGACTGCCATACTTTTTTTTTCCGGGAGAAAAAAGAGAAGGAAGAAGCAGTTGGCGGCTGTTAATGGTGAGGCAGCAGTAGAGGGCTTGTCCCTAAAGTGATCCTGGGCTGCTGTAAATCCAGAGCGAGTGACACCACATCAGGACTGCATCTGTAGAGCGAAGATCTTCACAACGCTGAAGAGCATCTACTACAGGAACAAATGACTATCTTCCACAGCACTGAACTGGTGACTTTTTAGAGCTACCAGGTCTTTTGTTGCCACCTGGAAAAAACCACCTGCTAGAAACAGCAGGTACTGTTCCATTTATAGCAGGGTGAGTCGTCTTTAAGGTGTGCTGAGGAACGTGAGCATCCTACACATCCAGACATTCTTTGCAGCCAAAGACAGTAAAGAAAAAAAGAGATGACAGCAAGGAAGGCCCATTCTTTCTGATCTGCCAGGCCTAAGGTGAGCAGACAGGCACTTCTGCTTTGCAGGAGGAAAGGCAGCCTGCTGGAAGCATGATTCTGCAAGGTTCTATGGACACATGCTGCTGCTGGAGAGGTTTTCATGGGACCAGAGGCAGCCAGGCTCTAAAGAATATTGCTGTGGGATGTCCAAGCTGTCTTGTGGTTAATCATCTAGGCAGTCTTCTGGGAGATGACGGGAAACCTCCAGCTGGCAGAGTCCGTGCCCTAGACACACTCATATCCTTTTACATTTATGACTATGGCCTTGCACGGGCTTTGCAAAGAACACCACCTGAGCTTCCACCACGCTTCGAACTCGAGGCAGGAGGCTTAGATCCCCAGCGGCCCAGAGTACGGTCAGGGACGACTCGCTCTTACTTACTGGGTCACCAGCCAAACTCTGTACACAACAATGAATCACTGCCAAAGGGAAATGAACAGTCCAAAGCAGCAGCAGGGCTCTTCCCGGGAAAAGTGAGGGTCTTGCATTTGTCCTCCACTGTACGGCAATAACCTGATGACCTAAGAAGCAGAGTCATTTTTAATACCTGCTGCTTTCTCCCAGTACCTGGAGGGGTAGAGTCCTGCATGCCTCATCTCACTGGTTAGCATTATTATGTCATCCAGATCAATCATTTCAAGCTCGTTGGGTTGTAAATGCAGCTTTGATCATTCGTTACACTTTGTTAGTATTTATCAGAGCCAGGACTCTCTTAATCTGAAACAGCAGCCCTCAAAAACCAAGAGAACGTGGGCTCCAAGGGCACTTACTGCAAGGTGGAGGGGTGGTGTTTGGGTTTGTTTTGTTTTCTACATTATTCACATCTAAAAATTTCCAAACTGCTGTAGGACACAGCTCCAAAAGGCAAGAGGAAATTTTCACTCTCTCAAGACAGGCACTGCGAGGGCGGAACGCGAAGCGCCTGCCGGTTGCTGAAAGCCCTTCGCTGCTCCAGCGGATTGGAAACAGGCACAGGAGAGGGAGTCCTCCGCTGGCAAACCTGCTTTTGTGTGCAAGCGCTCCCGGGGCTGTTCCACAGCCCACTGAAGTCACTGAAACCAACAGGCCTCCCTCACAAAGGGCTCCGCGTCAGGTCTGTCACTGGGTTCAACTCCCTGTGCACATCGGCTGCAGCTTTCACTGCGTTAGGAGAAACCAAGAGCGTTGCTTTTCCCTTCCGAGCCCGGGAGCCGAACGGAGGACCGCGCTCCAAACACTCTCCTCCGCAGCGACAAGCAAAAATTCTTTAGCACCATCTAGCTCACGTCAGAGGTAACCCACGCCGACACTTCTTCCTACGGATCTGCTCGGCCACCAACACTCCCTGGCTTGAGCACACGGACTTCACAAGCCCAAGAGATGGGCACGGCGTGCTGATGGAGCTGAGCGGAGCGGACGGGTTTAGCAAAGTGCCCGAGCAGAGCGTGTGCTTCGCCTAGAGCCAGAGAGCACCCACACTGGCCAGGGCAAGCACAAGGGCAAATTCCGTAAACCGATTTATCCAGTATCGTGTTCAACAACCCCAGAAAACACAACGGCAGGACAGGGGAAGGGACAAGAACACCTTTCTTTTTGCTGAAAGGTCAGAAAGAGAAGACGGATGAGAAAAAAGCTGTGGACGCAAAACTTAACGCAGAAGGATTTGGTAAAGCTGAATAAAGGGCTACAAAACGAATGGGAGGTGCCCAGAAGAACTTGGAGAGACTAGTCAGAGGCAGTCAATCAAAGTCCTTCACAAGCTCATGCAGTATTTGCTGAAATGTTCCAGTAGGAAGAGAAAATACAGTAGGGCGGGCAGTTCAAAACAGTCCGGTATTTTAGAATGAAGGAGCTGGGATTTTCCTTTTTGAGATCAAATCCTTAAGATTTTACAATGTTGTAGTATTATTATAAAATGTAAAAACAAAGCCCCAGAAAACCAGGCTAGCAATCTGCACTGTAATTCTACTGAACAGGACGTTTCAGAGTCCCCTTTATAAATCCATTTGCTGGAAAAATTTGAAATCGTGGATAATGCATTTCAGAATGTAGTCAAATATTGCAAACTCAAGAAAAGGATTTTCCCCTCTTAAAGCTTCATGAAAAATTTCCAAACCTCTTTTTTTTCCCCTTGAAGTTCCAGTAAGAAATCAGGTAAGCAGATATTGAATGGCCTTCAGAAGAAGACACAATCCTCTAAAGCTTAGGAATCTCCCTTTTCTAAAGAATTACTAGTAAAGCATGAATTTACCTTCATTAATGTTCAATGTAGGACTGAATCATTCTTCCGAAAAGAGCATGCCTTCACCTTTCACGGCTTTATCAAGGCAAAAGAATTAAAATACACAATAGGAAGCATTTTGTCTGAGCACTGACCCAATTATCTGCTTACACTTGGGCCTTCAGAAAAAGCCAACTGGGTTCTACTTTCACAGCTAACTAAAATAATACTGTAAATTTTGATCTCCATCTTTTGACCTAGGTTATTCCAAAGCACTTACTAGTGTTCGTAGGCATCACCTCACGAAGTGTTTCTCCTCTTTTGTCTGGTTTGTTGTTGGGGTTTTTTTTAAGAAATGACCCCAAACAATCCCATGCCATGTTTCCACAAGTACAGACCAAGGGCAAACTGAGGCATTTTTCATTCAGAGCACTCGTACCCTGGTTTTTAGACTAGGAAGATGCAATTTCAAGCCCTAGGCTAACCTGTGGGCCCGTGTACAGCCTTCTGCACGCGCTTGTGCTCCAAACCAGGAGATAGAACGTGGCAACGATATCGTCAGGCTTAGTGGCTGTCTGAAAGCTGCGCGTGCCCCAACCAGAGTGGGCTGATAGCGGCTCCTTCATCTGGATAGAACAGATGTCATCCTATAAAGGCTGGCTACATAGACCACTCCCTGCAGAAAGGAGAGGCTCAAAGAAGGTCTTCGTGGCGAGGATGGGGCTGAGGTGGGGCCAGGCGGAGGAGAAGACTGCGGGGGAGCACAACCCCTTCCACAGATACACAGCAAACCTCTGCTGAGCCAGGGGATGATGCTCAGTGTCACACCACGTAACGCTGTCAAAAACTAGAGGGAAGGGGAATTGTGCTGAGTCTGTCCAAACCAGTAGCTGCAGAGCGCTGTGCGGTGCCAAAGAGACAGGAGCCAACCTCGTGGCTACCCAGCACGCGGCCACCTCCCGCTGCCTCGCCCTCCGGCTAGCGTGGCAATGCTCTCACGGCTTTGGAAATGGCGCGTCTGCAGTTGGTTTTGCTCACTTCAGGAGACACTTGAGGGATGGGGGTTGTTTGGTCTCCTTTTATACTTGCCCGTTTGGGGGACATCATTCCTTTAGAACTCAACTGGCACAAAATACCTGTCAAAATGCACGCGATGGAACTGCCTCTGAGAGTCTGAGTGTACACCACTCCCACGCCCTCTCATACCCTGTAATAAGCTTTTTATTCTACGATAATTAACACCCAGGAATCAGCCCCCGTGTCCTTACAATCACAAACAGCCCTACACTTCATATTTTGCTGCTGCTTTTGCTTCACCCGCTAATAACCCTTTCCCCTCCCTGCATTGTTTTCATATACTCGCTGTCTTTCCAGTCACTACACGCTGAATTTGGATTTCCTGATTGCTTAATTAAGTCATTTTTACCTAAATATTGCATATTTTATACCAAAAATAGGCTATGTCTGTGAAATCAAGGCATACTTCCTTCAAACCAGACACACCTATCTGGGGGCTGTGGAGCTCTGGGGTAAACAGTGACCTTCAGGCGTATTCACGAGACGCTTACTGACCGTATTGCTGGTCCTTCCATCCAACACCTCCAAATTTCCAGCATCATGACACACAATGCCAGCACACACAGTCTGATTCTTGCAGAAGGCAGGTGATTTCCAGCGGTCCCAAATAGGCCAGGCACGTGTATCTGCACTTACGGAACTCACAGAGGCACTGAGGAATCTCAGCCTCATTGAAAACCTAACGAAATAAGCTAAATCGGGATTTTCAACCTAAGTCACGTAGACCATTTACAGTATTTTCGGTCCTTCCCTTCAAATAAAGGTTGCATATAGGACACCTCAGCTTAAGTTCATGTCAGCTCAACCCCATCTGAGAAAAAAGTGTTGTTCAACAGTTCAGGAGAACCCACTACTAGTAATTTGAAAGAATAAGAACTGTGGGATTCCCGCAGGAATAGGATCCAAACCCCTTCTCCGCTGGTGGGCTCCCCATTTCACACGGCGGGCATCAGCTCAGGCTGCTTCTGTCGACTGACGGGGAGACACAAACGGACTCTTTGGTCTTCATAAAAGCAAATGCCTTTTTATCTGAACAATCATTATTATTATTGTTAAAACAAAATGTGTATTTTCTCAGCTTTTTATTTACTATATAAAGTGCTTTCCACAGTAAATCAACAAATATGAGTATTCAAGTCACCAAGTGCTGATGATTAAAAATAATTACTTTAATGGTAGCTGGCCTGATGCCAAACATGATTAGCTTTTGCATTTCAAGCATGATAGTAGATAATTTACATCTCCTTTCACACCAATACCAAACTACTCCTAATGGATTCTATTTTAGTTTTTATGAATTAATAGAAATTTAGTGTCCAATTCACTATATTATAGCCACCATTTGCCTTCAAAACCCAAGAACTGTTTCAAAAAAGGGCAGAAAGTATCCAAATCACAGGATCCGTAGCCAATAAACTCAGCTTCCCTGCTGACAGCGTCCTTGCCTGTGCCCTTAGAGCTGTCAGAGGCAGAACGAGAAGACGACTTTCTCAGACAGGCCAGAAAATCCTACTGAAGAGGAAAAAGCCGTGGAGGCAGCCAAGGCTTCTCCGCCAAGACACGTGCAGGTGGAAGCCCCTCTCTCCTGAAGCGCAAGTCAAGCTTCCCACCCTCTCCCTGGGCAGGATTTTATTCCAGGCATAGTGAAGGAAATTGGACGTTTGCCTTTTAAAAACATGACAAGCTGTTCAAGGACCTGGTGGGTAAAAACAGGAAATATATTTACATTCTTCTAAAGTAGTTTTAAGACCAGTCGCCTTTTACCTACCCATTAGGTCTGAGTACAGAGCCCCGAGCTCATCCTGCGGGGATAAACGCTGATTTACACAGGCGGGTCACGGGTGTCTGCCTCAGTTCAGTCCTGGGGTGTCGAAGCATCTGAGTGCTCTTCGTGGGTGGAAAGGGAAGAGCACAGGAATTCCCCTTCACCTGGCTTGGAAGGGTCTCCCCGGGGTGTGATGGCTTAGCAACTTCTCCCGTTTCAG
>NW_010409892.1:0-1309 GCF_000710305.1 Buceros rhinoceros silvestris
CCCGCGCCTCCCCCAGAGCCTCCGCACCGCGCTGCTCTCCCGGTGGGTTCGGCATATCGCTGCTTGCGGTGGTGTCAAGGTTTGTTTCGGCTTCCCCAAAAAGCATTCAGAGGTCTCACGAATTCCTTTCTCCCTTCCCCTGTTTCTGCTGGAATAGGGGAAGGGTGTTGTCGTGGTTTACCCTGGCCAAACCGGTGCCATAATCGGCACCCAGCGTTTGTGAGGCACGAATATTTAATATTTCATATTTTGGAACCTGAAACAAACGCAGTTTTTTGTTGAGGATGAGCGAAATTTTGTTGGAAGCTACGAAACAACAGGCAGTGAAAACGGTGCACGGTCTGGTGCCGGAGTCACCGGCCAGTGTAGCCTATTTCCTGTTGGTAACCGGTGCCTTTCTGTGCATCATTGGTGCGGAGCACGTCGCAAAGAGGGTGCTTTACCTGGCACTCGGACTTGGAGTGGGTTGGTTTATATTTGGTCAGCTTGTAACGATGCCCGTGCATTTTGGATATTACATTGTAGTGGCTGCCTACAACTCCACTGTTGAGTGGATAACGGGGAATGACACCCCTCCATTCGATGGACCGATGGCAGTTGAAACCGGAGGTTCTTCGAATTATACCATTTTTCTGTTGTTGGTCGTGTTATTATCCAAAATTGTCCAGGTGTGGTTTAGTATCAATAACAGGTGCCACAGGAGCGCTACAACCACCGAACCAGCCACTGCCACCTCTCCACCCCAACAAGCACAAGCCACCCCTGTGAAGAAGAAGAATAAGTCTTCTGGCAAGAAACATCAGGCAAAGAATGACCACACAGACAGCTCTGATGACGACGCAGGACCAAGCGCATCTCAGAAGCGTCCGGGAAAACGATCAGGAAAGACCCCAGCCTCAGCAACTCCAGCTGCACAAACCTCTGAAGGACCTTCATCACAGGATGAGTCCTCAGACCAAGAGGAGGATGACGCTCAACCTCACTCCAGAAAGGACCTGAGCAGCATTAGAAAGGAGTTTAGCAGGCTTAAGGGTGAGTCGCTTATGGGGTGGTTGCTTCGCTGCGGGGATCATGATGGTGATAGTATCTATTTAAGTGGCCAGGCAGCTAGACAGCTTGGGAACATGGCCCGGGAAGGAGGTATAGATAGAGTGATCGGGAAAAAGGAGAAAAAGATCAGTATCTTGAGGCGATTTCTGTCAGCTGTGAAGGGGCGATACCCCTTCAGAGATGACATTGATTGCTGTCCCACCAAATGGACTGTCCTGAGTAAAGGTATCGAGTACCTCAGAATGCTGGCGATGAAAGA
>NW_010409892.1:1501-1955 GCF_000710305.1 Buceros rhinoceros silvestris
CCGTTTGTTAGCTGATAGAGGAGATTTTCCTCCCAGAGCTAATCGAAACAGGCGGAACCGGACACAACGTGATCGCCCATGCAGCTTGAGAGGTCGTGAAGACACCAGGAGACAGGAGCAACGCCCTGCACCAGCACGTGAGTCGCACCGCAGACCACACCAGCCCAGCGACTACAACTGGAGAAGTGTCGCTCCAGTCTCCCACGAACAGTGCTGCAGGTCACGGAGCAACTCCCGTGATGGCGGTACCACACGCCGGGTAGACCTTTTCCCCGACCATGAACACGTAGGTAGATACAGGTGCCCAGTGTACCTTGCTTCCATCGTATCATCAAGGGACTGAATCTATCACTATTTCCAGCATGACGGGATGCTCACAAGACCTCACCCTGGTAGAAGCTGAGGTCAGCCTCACTGGGCGTAACTGGGAGACTCACAGAATTGTGACTCGCCC
>NW_010409893.1:0-1004 GCF_000710305.1 Buceros rhinoceros silvestris
AGGAAGATCCCTGTGCATTATCTAGCATTAGGATTCTTCGAAAGATTCTTCAAAGTCCCCATTTGTGTTAAGTAAAACTGTTTCTCTGTTTGCTTACACCCTACAGGCAAGGCAGTAGCTAATGCCCTGCTTTGGTGAGCGCTTTGAGATGCTTTGTGTCCGTAAGGCTCTGCATACCTGAATTCTACCGCTTTTCTTCTTCATAACGGGACTATGACTCTGAGGTTTTAGACTTACAGGGCTCTCATTTCAAAGTCTCAAGGTCAAAATGAATTTTTGAGGTGCTCATTCTTCTTTTTGTCTTCATTATCTTTCTGTACTCTCAGGATTCCTAAAGAACTTATGAAGGGAGGGAGAGAGGGAGGAAAACAGGGCAGGGGGTGTGTGTGTGCGTGTGGGGAGTGGGAGGGAAGAGAGAGGGGAGAGAAGGAGAGAACCATGGGGAATGCTACCAGTACATTACAAGACAGTAATTAAACAGAGTGATATATCAGTCGTTTGGTAGAAAATAATTAAGCTGATACAATACTGTAATAAAGAGAACTATTTTGAAGAGATTAAGATACTCTGGTCTTGTTTTTATTTGCATTGCAACTGCTTGTACATAATATACCAGGGTTTTGCAACTGCTAGTGCTTTAAATCTAACTAAATGAGAAAGCTCCCAGTCCAGGCAAAACGTTCAGAAGAAATAGGTAAAAGTGAAAAGGCAAAATGAAGTAACAGTGCAGCAGGTATTTTAATTAAAAGCAATGGATGAAGGTGATGGTTGGCCCAATTATGTGGCAGAAAAATTAGTCTAATGCAAAAGTTAATTCATTGAAGTTATCAAGAAAAACTTTCTGCATAGTCATAAAATACCTTGTTTTGTTGGGGTTTTGTTTTACTTCATCTTTTCCTTACTCTACTGATTATTGAATAAAACATAATTCAAACCAGGTTTTTAAAATGCATTACTGTTTCTGACTCCATTTTTTGGAATTATTTGCCTTTTTTTTTATCTTG
>NW_010409893.1:1157-3437 GCF_000710305.1 Buceros rhinoceros silvestris
TACGTAGAGAAAGGTATTTGTTCCTAAAACCTAAGCCTGTTTTTTATAGTAATTAAAAAAAATCTCCTAACATGATAAATTTCTCAGCATCTGAAATAATTAGGACAATTGGTCAAATGGCACATTCCTGACTCTGCCAGGGTATATGGCAATTAAAAATATTCTGCTGTAGTAAGGTAATTTCACAGTGACAGAAAAGATAGTATTATACTACATATAACTATGCTGTAATTATAATAATGTTTAGCACTTAGCGGATCCTTCTATCTCAGGATCTCAAAAAGTTCTTCAGAAGAATTTGATTTGTATTCAGCCCGTGGTGGGTCTATAGCTGTCTCTATTTTACAGATAGGGAAAATAATAAGTTGGAGAAAGTTAAGATATGTGCAAAAGCCTGTACAGTAAACCGTTGAAAGAGGCTGATTGAAAGAATTAGAACCAAAGTTTCGTCTTCTATTTTAGTTCACAAATTTCCGATGCATTCACAGAGCTATATTGCAACTTGGTCTGTATGTCTCAGGCCTGTCTTCTCAGAGATCTCCTCTAGGGTATACACACAGGGTATGTTTTTTATTTAACCCACCTTATAGCTGATTCAAACAGCTGAATTCGAGTTTGCACATTATAATTTAAAACTGGGCAAATGGAGGGGCAGCTTGGCTAGGAGGGACAGCAACGCTCGGAACTGCTCTTGGAGCAGCAGTGTCCTTATACCGACTCTTCAGATCTTGTCTGAGTCACAGTTCTGTTCATGTCCTTCATAACTTATCCATAATTCACAGATACCCAGATGTAAGGACTTTGAGTTTTGGAGTCATTGGCAATGATGAGTAAAAAACTTCACTCTTGACAGGTGAAATGTGAACAGAAACAAAGAATTTACACAGTTTTGTGTTAGAATTGAAAGATTTTGATTTATGTTTTCAAATTTTTTAAAAAATTCAACAAGCAAAGTAAAAAATATATTTGAAATATTCCAATTAAACCATTTTTTCCCATATCCACTACTTAGCTCAGTATCAACATCAACCTCTATGTATCCCCGGTTCCCTATGGTGTGTTTCAGTGCAAACCTACTCATTCTTCTTGTAATATTATTTCATTTTTCTCTTAATAAACAGATACTTCAAAAGTTTCTAGTCCAAGTTAAATTTTTGGAAAATGAAGAATCTGTGAATCAAATACAGAAAATTCTCTCCATTATCTAGAGTCTGTTTGACTAGATGCTAGGAAAAGAACCTTCATTAGGCTGAAAGAAATTTAATTAAGGTCATCCACGAGATAAACTGCATGAGTGCCATGCAGAACAGTTGGAGTGAGGGGGGTGGAGAGGATGCAAAATAAACAATGAGTCAGTAGCCCACATAGTGCACAGTTCAGATATTTTGTAATTATGAGATCTTTCACTTTAGAAAGGTATTGAAGAAATAGAGAAATGAGAATAAAACAATTAGAAAGGAAGACATTAAATAAAAACTTGGAAGATATTATTTCACATCAGAAAGGTGAAACATAAAATGGAAATGTAAAGAATATTTCTCCCCATAATAATTCCAGGAAAAAAAGTAATTGAAAGAAGAAATATATTTTTTAAAACATTTTCCCCCCAAAATGTGCAATTCATGGTCACAATATCTTACCAGGAATTTAAAAAAAAAAAAAAAGAATAATCATTGATATAGAAAGCAGAACTATGTGGTGTTAAAGCTTATACTATTAATGCAGAAATGTGTAAAACAAGATATACGGCATGTCAGGCTTCTCTGGTTTTGCAGATTTGAGAGGACACTTTCCTCTGCTGCTCTATGATTTTCTATATAGAGAACCTTCCTCTGAGGTGACTGGATCAGTGATGGGATGTTTACTAAGATAAGATAAAACAATTGCTCTAGATATTCTATGAATTTTACATTGAAAATATTAAGGAATGGCATTTCTGCACAACAAATTGAAACTCATAAAGGAGACATCAGAATTGTGTGTGAGAATACTTACTGATTTTCAGGAGTATATTGAAAAAATCAGTCATGCCACTAATGTAAGGGTAATGAAACATCCTCTTTTGACTTAATGTCACTCTGAACTAACATTGTCTATGAATGAAACATATTCATTACTGAAATATTCTTCAATAACCTTTATAGATAATGTTGTAGGTGAGAATCCAAGTCAATCTTCAGCAATGACAAACAAAAGACACTGCTCAAGTGAAGAAATTGCTTGATCAGAGAGCACATTTATGATTAATAACGCTGTGTTTCCCCTACGGGTCAGGGAAAG
>NW_010409893.1:3552-41079 GCF_000710305.1 Buceros rhinoceros silvestris
GGAAAGAGTTTTACATCCAAGCGTATTTTAAAATATTACCCAATATTGATTGCAGGCCAGAAGCAGATAAGAATGGTGATCATCAGCATAGTGAAATATCTTCTGAACACATGCACTAGCATTCCGACTTTAGGGGCTGAAAATGTCACTTTTCTAATGAATAAAGTTCTCTAAACTTCACAAAAGTAAAGATTTTACTCATTTTTTAAAAGAGGTGCTGAAAACTGTGAATGCAGTAGCCTTCTGAGTCATGTCACTGTGGGCTGCTGTGTGTCAGTCCGAGTTTTACTCCTGAAGGCAGTGCAGTCGAGCTATGTACTCTTAAAGACATATATGTAGGATCTGTCTTTCTGAGATAACTATCTCAGTATCGCTATGTATGTTTTTTTCCAGGAGAAAAGATACAGGAAGGTCATTTGAGAGAGATTGGAATTAGAAATTTATGCTACTTTGTCCTCCTAGATTTCCTCTCTCACACCTCTCCTGGATTTATCTTCACATATATCCAGACATCTCTAGATATATCCCCCATCGGTCCTTCACATTGGAAATATGTGCCAGGAGAATGATGTTAAATTGCTGCTTCTTGGATACTTTCAAAAGGATAACAAGCCCTGGATGCTCTAATTTCCTTTAGGCTGTTCTAAAAACCTGAATGAAAATAAATTTGTGAGGAAAAAAGAAAAAAAAAAAGGAAAGGAAAAGAAAAAGAAAAAGGTTGATTACTCGGAGATTATTAGATTAAGGTGTATGAAAGTTTTACTTCTCTGTAAGAAGCCCCTGTAACGTAACAGAATTCTGCCAAACGGCTTGTTTGGAGGTGAGCTGAGAAACGATATGGTGTATTGAGCCGCGCTCAAGCGTTGTGTGCTTTCTGCTGTGCATCTGTAGAATTGGGGGGGTGGTGTGTGGGGGGGAATATTCCTGGCTTTGCTTTGGTTTTAGATTAAGGTGTATGAAAGTTTTACTTCTCTGTAAGAAGCCCCTGTAACGTAACAGAATTCTGCCAAATGGCTTGTTTGGAGGTGAGCTGAGAAACGATATGGTGTATTGAGCCGCGCTCAAGCGTTGTGTGCTTTCTGCTGTGCATCTGTAGAATTGGGGGGGTGGTGTGTGGGGGGGAATATTGCTGGCTTTGCTTTGGTTTTTTACCATATAGGGCTGAAGTACAACATTTAGGTCATGTTTTCCCTCATGCAATGATCCAGGATGTAGTTACCAGCCACTGTGAACTACCCCTTTGTCCCTAAAATAGGTAGTTTTTGTAAGATGCTTACATTTAAGCATGGTGCACAAAATTACTGCTCAGACCTCTTCTACTGTCATCATTTCAAACCTGAGTCCCCTAGTTCAAATCTCTTGTTTCTGTCCAGCTGAGCTGGAAAAAAATGACAATTTTGTGCTGTGAACAAACAAGGACAAATCAAAAATAATTTCACTTGACACCTAAAAAAGAGTCACGTTTGGGCTCAGGTGATAAAAAATGCAGTGGAAATAAAATAGGCCGTTTTTCCTTCAGAGCCAGTGCATTCTCTATTGTCATTTTCTGTATACCAAGAATAGAAAGGGTCTTTACCCACTGAAATAATAAAAACTAACTTAAAGTTTAGGTAAAAATAAATTTTTCTGGACTTCCTTTGAACTTACAACTACCTTATTAGGTTAGAAACCAGTCAGTTTTAGCCTGTTAGCTCTAAGGTAATTATGCTAGGTTACCACTGAACCTGCTCTCATTTATTTTTGTAAGTTAGCTAGATAGCTCACCCAATTTTTGCTTTGTATAAATAGTCTTCAGCACAGAACCAGATGAATACCTTATGGTTATATATTCACTTCAAATAAATGAAATTTTCATTAAGTCCAATGCAAAATTGGATTTAAGGTTTTATTTAACATTTTGTCCACTTTTTGAAAACAATTTAATTTTCAAAAATTGTAATAACCATTGGTTTATCAAAATGCACATTGTGATTTTAATACATAGCAATATAACTAACCAGGTATAGAACACGGACATACATGTGAAGCGAAAAACACGTAAGGAAGCTTTGCACTGCTTTCAGAACTGTGGAATAGGGCAAATGGATACAAATGGATCTAGAGATATGAGTTATTTCTTCTGTTAATTTTTTCTTCTGGTTTCTCTTTCTGTTCCAAGGAACATTCGCATTGTCCACGTGACCATTCCGGCTGAGGCCGACCACTGTTTGCACACAGTTTAGATCTGTTAGTCGCTGCTATCTGTATGTCTGGCCTTGTAAGGCATTGCTCCAGGAACCTTAAAGGGCAGAAACATCCCTGCTTCTCTGTGTCTTTGGACAGCGTCATCTCTGTGGGTTTGTCTAACACAATCTGACTCTCTTACTTTTCTTATATTGCTCCAAACTGTCGCCATTTCATCAACTTTCCCTGACTGAAAAGGGCTGACGAAAGACCTCTGGCTGGCTGGGAGGTAAACAAAAAGATGTCACTTACTCTTTTCTTCCCAATATTGATAGTAAAGTTTGAGGGATTTTGAAGAATATGAAATTTGGAGATTATGAGCTAAACCTGCAGCTTTAATTAATCAAAACCTTAATCCATTATAATGTTTATGAATACATCAGGCTTTTAAGCATGTGGAAGTGAGTTCACATCAGTGGGGTTTTTTTTGAAAATAAAGCCAAGTATGAAGTGAATTTATAGAAATTACCTGTACTTGTACCGACTTGTACAAAGTTGAAACTTGTACAAAATGCAGGACAATGAAAACTGAAACTTGTACAAAATAAAGAATGTTCATTTTATTCTGACTTTTAGTTGTTGGAAACTTCCAGGTGTTATGAGTTAGATTTTAATTTTTTTTTTAAGCAAATCTAAATTGCTCTGTTTCAAAGAACTAGAAACTGGGAAATACTGCTCTGATGATATTTCATTGCCTTACAGTGCACCCATGAAGGGGCCTTGATTTAGTGTCTAATAGCTATACTTGAGGCATGTTAGAGACTTTTTTATCGGTCTGGAGTGATATCAACAGAGAAATGATGAAACTCCCGTTTGAAAGAAAAATTGTTGTACCTTGTCTATTGAGGAAAAAAATGCCCGGACTGATACATCATTGACAACCTTTTCTGCCATTGTTTATTCTGTTTTCTGTGCAAGTTCTTTAGACTCTCTCAGTCTATAAATCATTGGTTATTCTACTGCTTGAAGATACTGGGGCAACAGCACATGCAAAATCTTTTCAAGCAATGCCTGGAGGATATTTGCTTCAAAATCACAGAGATGCATGTATTAATGGGTATTTCATTGTTACAGGAAGAATGTGTGCAAGGTACACAAAGTACACTGATAGCTGTTTCGGAAGTTGTTTTGTTTTGTTTTGTTTTGTTCAGTGTAATAAAGTATAAGCCATGTATGTCTTTGGATGCTGAATTTTTGGGAAACTAGATGGAAAAAGATATGTCTGATGCTTTCTTGCCTTCCCCTTTTATATCCCAAATATGCCCACCCTTTCTATTCCCACAATAACTTTAATAGCAGATTATTGAAAGATACTTTTATTTTGTTTCAAAACTTGATCAATAAGGAAAGTCATTCAAAAGCACTGGGCTCTGAAAGGAGATGCCTGAGCTTCATGGCTGTATCTAGTTTGTGCAATGTGCACTGTGTCACTATGGGAAAATTGTTTATATGTACAAAGCATAGCACACCATGCTGTGGTGAGAATGCTCTTAAGACAGCAAGCAGTTGCAATCAGGAACGTAAACTTATTACAAATCAATCTGCCTAGCGCTCCTCCCACACAAATTCGGAACGTCAGTGGAAGAAATTTGTACTACACGTCCAATTACATAAAATCAAGAAATCTACCCTAAGGGAAGATTGATATCCAAAACAGCACACCAGCCACTTACAATGGGAGAATCTCTTGCTTAATAATACGGACAGGAAATATCTTACCAATACCGGGGTAAGAATCACTCAATCCTAGACACGTCCACTCGGCCAGCGTCCAGGCTCGAGGGAAGAGAGGTGTCTCAGGAAGTATCCTCGGTCTAGTGTCCCAGGCCCGAGGGGAGAGGTCTCCTCTGCATAACCCGCTGCGCCGAGGAGAACCAAAACTCAAAAGTGGTTCTCCAGCGGGGCTCCATTTATACCCTGATCGAGCGTGGGAGCTGTGGTCATTTTCAGGAAACACAGACAGAATGTAGCTTAATGAAACTCAGACTCTCAGGCGCCATATCCGCGGGGGGCAAGGCTTGTCCTTTTGTGCAAGCTCGGTGCACCAGGTTCAGGACAGGGGCTGGGGGCGGGCAGCTTCAGATGCTTATCAGGTGCTGCTGCAGGCCTGTCTTGTGTACAAGCTCCGTGCAGACAGGCAGGGAGGTTGCACTGTCACATGCTTACTTTCACATATGCTAAAAGCCAAATTCCCACCACAAGGTTCATCATAGCAATCAAGATGCTCAAATAAAGTTTCTTTAACAAGTGTCAGACGTCATTCCCCTGGTGTGGGTTACCTGACAGACAGCATGGAGTAGTAGTGCCTTTTGGAGTGAAACCCTCTTCTCTGGGAATTTCTCACCTCATTTTCTCTTTATGAATTAGATAAACCTGTTACTTTCGCTGAAATAAAGTGGTCATTCTGGAAGTTCCTTCGTTGTCAGGAGTGTGCCTGTTTGGGGATGGATCAAGTTGGAGTGATGCAGATCTCTGTTGCCTTGTGGAGCCACCAGGAGTTACTGCTTTTGGAAGCACAGGACGTCTCCCTGAGCTGTTCAGGGTACACAAGGAGCATAATTGATCTTTTAGCATGGTGCAGTGTGCCCTGCTGGCATGTCTGGTACCTCTGGTAGCCAAGGGAGAGGAGGGACAGCAGAGAGAGATGCTGACTTTCCTTCTCCATCCTCCCCGTTCTCTGCTTGAAAACAGGGAGCAATGAGGAGATTTTTGAAACAAAGAAATGTAATTGCCTCTATACCCAATGCCACTTTGCTGTCTTCTGCGTTATCTGTTGTAATCCCAGTTTGTTCTTCTTGGCCCAGAAAGCTGTCATGCTCTGTGACTGCACAGCATGCTATCCCAGGGGAATTTAATTCTGAAAACCCAGTGTTGACAGGAGGCCCTCATGCGGTGTCATTGTGTGGCCCCTTTAGGTGAAAGTCTTGAGTTTTCTAGCCGCTTTTCGTGTTTTCACAACTTAGTGACTGTAATACAAGCTTACGGAATTGCTACAGAACTGCATTTTCATACTGAGACATAGGTACTTTCTGGGGTTCTTTGATTTCTGCTAAATGAATAGCTACTGGCCATGTAATACTCTGAATATATTTCCACACGTGATAATTGTAATACTTACACAAAAAAGACTGAAATTACTGAAATGGCTTGCTGAAATACTTAACATAAAGTGTCGTAGCTATCTGAGAAAACTTTAAGTATGTGTTTGCATTTCTATTTGGAGATTGATGTATTTTTAATGATCTATTTATGACTTTGAGTAATGTTTTATATACAGAAGAAATAGTTAATTTGCTTAGATGACTCATGAATTAAACTTAACCTCATTGAATTTTTCTCCCACCTCCATCTCCTGGGAAATGCAACTTTCTTGTAAAAAAATTCTGATACTGCAATGACATCTTACTGACGTCTGCAACACGATTCACACTATTAATTCTTTCATCACTGTTATCAGAAGCACATGGAAACTTTACACTGGCCTCTTTAAAGAAAAAAAAAATCAGTTTAATGCTGGAAAAACTAGCATACAAAAATGTATTTCTCCTGAGTTATTTATGACTCCCCTATAAGTGTTAGACTAGACTGCAATTCTGTTTATGCAGCTATATAGAGAAAATATTGTATACACTGTTTTTCAAGTAAAAGTGGCAAAATTCCTTGATCCTGCTGTGTCACATCTTTGGACTTCATATTGATTTTCCCATTGAACTACTTCGCATGAAAAGCTAAGGAAACTGAAATATACAAAGCCTGGGGCCAGGCTGAGAGTAATTGTGTGAGAACCCTTTTTTTAAAGAGAATTTCTCAGAGCAGCAGTTCCTGTGAACGTAGCTTTGTTCAGGCTGCAGTAGGGGATTGCCAGAGAGAAGTGCAAGAAGAATCACTTTTGCTGGCCAGTGTCTGAGTCATGTGTTTCTGAAGACTTATTACTTAAAGGATCTGTCAGCACGTGGAACATTTTCTGGGAAACAAAGGCATTTGGGAATGTCCCTGTTGGTCAGACTTACAGGTGAACCAGGCCAACAGGGGATGCACATTTCTGAGGACATCTGCTTCTAGCCGCACCGTGTAGTTTGGTCCATTCGTGTCAACTGAATATTCTGCGTAACATTTGAGAAATGGTGGAAGGACTAGAAGCAATTGAAGACTGTTAAATACGAGCTGCTAATATTATACAGGATTTTATCACCAGTAAGTGTCAGAGAGAAGGTGCTTTGTCAAAATAGTAATTGGACAGAAAATTTTGTCTGACCTACTGAAACTAAAGGCTCTTGAACCGTGTTTCTGTAGCTCAGGCAAATGTTACAATAGCTCAAAAGTGAAGTCTGAATCCTGTATTCCTGTCACTTATTATTATCAGTGTGAATGCATTGCATTCTTTTCTATATTCTTCGGTTTGGTAAACAGATTCCAACGCATTAGAATATGTCTGTATGACAGGCAATAAAGTCTTTAGCAGTTTTTCTGTTACATGACATTTGTCCCCAACCTTTTATTAATTATTTGATAGATTCCATAATAGCAGCCTATATTTTTAAAGCTTCTCTGTTTTCTAGTCTTAAACATATGCCCTTGTATACATAGCTTTTGGAGACACTGTCCAAAAGCATTACATAAAGAATGAATTATTTAATAGACCAAAGGTCAAAATGTTCATGATTCAATATGCCATAGGTCACTGAATTTTGAAATCAGTGCATATTTCCTAAATGATGCTAAGTTCTGAAATATATTTTAGGAACTGACAACACTTCAGCTAGTTTGACTTCAGAAATGCTTTAAATTATGAGTTATGGGGTTTAGACAGTACATATTTCTTTTGCGATGTCCTTGGTGGGAAACTGGATTTTCAGATTCTCTATCATTGTTTAGCATTATTTCTACATTTAATATGGTCCGTGAGGAGTTCTTCTGCCACACTTGTGGGCCATATTTTTTATTTGTATTGCAGTTCTTAATGACATTTTGATAGGACCGTAATGAGTCAGAATTTTTCATTACGCCCTGTGTCTTTTCTTCTTTCAAAGGGGTAACTATAGTTGCCTGGCTGCTCTGATGTGATGTATTTTAGAAAGCAGCAGTCACGATATTGATGCGAGTTACAGTCCTTTCCCTCTCTTTTCCAATACAGAATATCATGGGATTTTTTATTGTTGTTGCAATTACTCGTTTGTTTTTTGTGTGGGCCAGTAGTCATATTAATTTGATTTTTCAGGGCCTGAGAACAGAAGATTATTAGGTCAGTTTGGGATTTAGGACTTGTGTAATTATTAATTAACTCAAAACTGGTGCTCTGGGTTTTGGTGGATTTTTTATTTAGTTTTTATTTTTTGCTGTGGACTGTGAAGCACACAAAAAGGAAAAGTTTAATGTAAGATTTTTTTATATATGCAAAAAAATTCATCTTTTTCAAAATTCCATCTTTTTTCAAATTCCATCTTTTTTCCAGAAAGGTATTCCATCTTTCAGTCCATGTAACTGCACCATTAATGGGCATCTCATATTAATTTTCACGTGTCTTGTGTATCCTGAAGGATTAACATCCAACACATCAAAAAAAAATTAGTAAATATAATTAATCTTAGGATATTTCCTGAAAAATATACTTACAAAACTATCTCTACTGGTTTTTATGGTTCCATTACATTTAAGTCTGTACAAAAATAGCGCGTTTTCTACTTCAGTGCATAGTAATTGGTTGATGAAGCAATTGCTCTCTTCTTTGAACATTGCTTACACAGATATGAACATCATTAGTTTTCATGATGTCCAGGAGATGTACTGACTCAAGATTACCAAAGTCAGGTTATCCTATACTTCCTCTGCCTCTTGGGACTCGTGATGAATTTGCAGTTGTCCAGCAAACATGCAGAAGCACAATGCTATGTGTTTAAAAGCTTTTTCATTGTATTTCATTTCATTACTCATCCCACAGGGAAGTCAAATTAATGGACTGGGTAGGCATTGCTGCAAGAGCTCAGTTTAAACAGCCACTGATCTTTAGCTGGCTGGGAGCAATCTGAGCTGGTATATCCACCCAGCACAGCATCCCTTGGAGGTGTCAGTATGTGGCTGGAAGCAGCTTAGTTTTGGGCAGATCTGTTCAGTATTGTGTGGACACACCTGGCCTGCTTCCAGGTTCGTGGCAGTTCTAGGAGAGCTGGCAGAAAGGGTCTGCATCTCCTTTCCAGCTTTCAGCATCAGCTCACATAGACCTAGCTTGGGTCTTGACGTGCTTTGTGCAGGTTACCTTAATTCACTAAGATCTTAAATATCACTGGTTTACAGCAGACCCCCCTTCCAGAGCTCAGTTGGAAGGCACTGGGAAGGCACTGGGAAGGCACTGTTCTACGGGACTTTGCATTTCACAGGCAGTGATCTATGGCTCAACAGCAGCAAGAGTGAAAATCACATTGGAGCAAAGCCATGATAAAAATCATACACAATTTCTGAGTGTGTTCATTATATTATTTCTTAGTGTTGAAATATTAGATATGACTATTACAGAGTTTATTTGACTATTAATCAATATTTTAGGTATTTCTTATGTCTTTGCAGATTAGTCTTTCCAAAAACTGCTAGACGTATACCAGGAAAAACCCTCTTGTGCATCTTTCTGTGAACAGTATTTGTGAACGTATCATTATTTTGGAAAATCTACTCTTTCAACATACTTTGAAAATGCATTTTTACTTTTTTTTAAGAATCATTTAACAGTCAGGTAGTTATATTAGACAAACATAAGAATTCTGGTTTTATGTAAAAAAGATACCTAGCTGATATAATGTGCTTCATTTAAAGTCTAATAAAATAACTCTGAATCACTGTAAAATAATAAACATTGTAACATAGCTTTCCAAAGAATATTTTATGCCGCTCAGGGGCGTTAATGCTTTGTTTTTGCAAAAATTGAGACTAATCAACCAATTCAGTAGTGTTCTCCTGCAAGATGAACAAATAAATTGGTAAAGAATATCTAATTAGCATGTTAAATATGCAATATTTTCTTTAGTGTAGTAAATGGTATCAAGATAGTTACATTTATCCTTTGCTATACGTGAGGTAATGTCCCTGGTTTTCCTAGTTTAGTCACACTTTTCCACTGTTGGTACGCATTAAGAATATCTATGTTCTTTTGACAATCCAAACCAGATTTTATAACAAAGTTCTATTGTTTATGACATTTTCACAGACAGAGATTGTGTAAACTTCATCCCACATAAGACAAAAAAGCATTTTAATAGTATAAAGCTGTTTGAAGTATTAGAAGTTTGGTAGGTGACATTTATACGAATTTATACGATCACAAATAAACGTATATATACAGAGTATATATACTTATGTATTTATATACTTAGATACACAAATATGCAAACATTTGCATACATACAAATGCATATATAGGTATAGAAATATACGTAAGCAGCTCTGTATATGATATTTAATAACATTCTTGTTACACCTTATTTACCTGTCTATAAGAGGAAAAAAAAATGCAAGATCTCTTAAAGATGGAATAGGATTTTTCTTGAAATGATTTTGAGGAAAGCTTGGTAATATTCATTTAGCAGTTTTATCAGTTAGTGTCGTTGAACAACAATGTGAAAGCTTTTCCTGTCCATTATACTCAAGGCCGATATTCTTTAATCTTTTCACGCTTAGGTAATGTAGTTTGACAAGACACCGTATGATGGAGACTCCACATAAAAAAGGACCTGAAAGAGCAAAAGAGTGCACCTAGACTCTGTCTGTAAATCACAGCGTCAAAGACTCTATGTGCTCCTCCATGGTGAGGTGAACCCAGCTTATAGTGTGCCACAGAAAGATTGCAGTGGATAAGGTTTCTAGCTGAGCATCGGGGATGATTAATGAGAGAGATAAGAGAACAACCTTCTCTCAACATTAAGGGGCAGATGGAGAAGAATGAAAGACTGAAGGAAAGCAAAGCATTTATATCTGAAAAAGTAATAAGGATCAGCAAAGTTCTGCTCTCAAATTAGAGTTGCGTGTTGGTCCATTTGTCCTTGGAATCTGACCCCTTCTATCTGATAATGGACTTTTAAAGGAAGATGGTAAAAAATGTCCCTTATAGAGAAACAAAAAGGATTAAAAGCTTTGATGGAAAGAAACATATCAAGATGGAAACAGAATGTGAACCGAAAACCCAGAAATAGGTGTTTCCCAAAATAGTGTAAGTTAGCCTTTTCTTCAGCTCTGAGACTGGCTTTGTGGAGATGGGAGCAGATTAAGCCAAATATCTTCTCCAAAGCTTATTGAGAAAATTAGAGGAAAGACTAGTACCAGAAGTGCTGCTGAAGGTAGTTTTATAATATACATCGCGTATTCTGAGAGCACAGGGAAGTTGTTTGTGACCCACCCACTCAGCTTCTTGGAGGGAGTGGATCAAAAGAACACGGTCAATGTAAGTGTGAACAGTCATGAAGGAGCTTCCTGTTAATAAAGATAAACCATTCATGCTGTAGAAGAACAAGATCATTCCTCACTCACTGAAGTTATTCAAAGGAATTCTTTTCTTGTAAGCAGAAAACATTTCGGTAGAAAATTGTTTTGTTAGATGCGCAAGTTTTTGTCATAATCAGAACCACAGACTGATTTGCCATTGGGCAAAATGTGTCAGACCTCACAAGAAACTTGAACGGCAGATTAAATTAGCTGAAATCTCTTGTTTGGGGAGTGTCCTGCAATAAAGTTATCTATTAAACAATAAAAATAGTCCTTATGGTCCTGGAATATTTGTAGTACAAGGAGGGGGGAACTTACATTTTAAAAATTTTAGAAGGACTTACCCCCCTAAAATATTTTTAATTTGTGGAAAGGAGCATGCATAATTTTACCTGCATGTGTCTGAACTTTAGATCATGCTGGATGCTCCTGCTTTCTTAATTTTAAATAATATACTAATTGTAGTATTTTTGCTTATGAATGTATTAATGATAATTTAATAATGATTGCTGAATATTATTTTAATAATTTGGTCATAATTCATCAGTTTTAAATAATTTCATTATATATAAATTCATCTCATTAGGAAAGTGGGCTAATCCTTTAAAAAAAAAAACCTCTTGCTTTGAATTTTATATGAAAGTAAGATGATATTAATGCTATGTGTATTTAAGGCTGCAAAAAAATTAAAATGAGTTTAAAAATATGTTTTCATTTATGAAAAAGATGAAAAACAAATAGAGCAAGAAATTAATTTACTGGAAAACTTAAAAATGTAACACATATGGCATGAGTTGGTTAAAACCTGCATTTATCTGTATCATAGCTCCCTTCAGCTGGGAATGTACAGTACTGTCAAAACATCTTAAAATGAAGATTCTTCCAGAATAGTTTCTTTTTAACCTATTACATATAGCTAGTGATAGTGTAATTGAATCATATTTATTTAGCAGGAGCGGCTTTTCTAGTATTTTTGGGGCAGAAGTTCTTTTCTGTCCATCAAACAGCAATGTTACGTAAGTTTGCTGCAGAAGCTAAGCAGCTCGTATGAAATACAGACAAAAGGTTGGTACATTTTAAAATAACGCGGTGATGTCCAAACAGGAGATGTCATTTCCAAGAGGTAAACTGTGGATGCACTGTTATCACAGATATAATGATACAGCCTAGATAGTTTTCTTCCCCAACCTTCCCCCCTTTTTTTATATCTCTGTTATCTAATTATTTATCTACGTGTGGTCTCACTGCAAACTAGTTTCTATCAATATAGTTGGTACATAGCTTTGATTTGTTGTTTGGTATGTCTATCCTATATATCTGCGTGCAAATGATCTTGTTACAGATAATTTGGAATATTGTCCAAGAGAAAAATCATGAAACAGTGCTGCTGCTATTTGCACCTACTTGCTCTAATCCCTCACCAGAAAAGGATAGTTAAAGTTCTCTTCAGCCTGTCCCCCTGCTGCCCCTGATATCCCCCACCCTTCCATGTCCCACACCTCTCCACATCCACACCCACTCCTCCAATAATTAAACAAAATTAAGGAAGAAATAGATACTTTTGCCTGAAACATAAAAGACATAAAAATAGACATATTTTATCTTATCCATGTTTCAAAAAAGGGAGGTGTGTGGAAGTTCAAATAGATCTATACTTAAGTGGAAAGATCTGGTGGATAAAAAGAAAAAGTAATTTACATGTTTTATCCTGAACAGGAAGCTGTAATACTGTAGTCTGGTGGTCCAAGATTGTCCAAAGGACTTAATTAAATGTGCGGCACTAGATAGAATTATTTGAATATGAAGAAAGAGAACATAATGCAGAATGAAGACTAAGTCTGTAGTATTCATTAATTTAGAATTTTGTTTTACTAATTGGGTCATTAATACAGAGATTACAAAATTATTGTCACAAGTTCTTCCTTCTGTCAGAGGGAGAAACCACAGGGTTTTTAATCACCCTTTTCAAGAGAGAGATTGCTTTATTCTCTTCCTCTGTATAATAGAATCACTCTCCAGCTCTTAGAACCATGGAAAAGTCTCGGTTTTGCCTTTTATTTTTAGTAACTTGCAAGTTTCTTAGTTTTCCCATGGATCTTTTTGCTGTTAAGGTAAGACAATTTCTTGAAACTTTCATTCTAAGATTCCAACTTAATGAAACACAAATTCTATAGTCTCAATAGATCATTTTAAAGAAGGTAAAGCAGGAAGTGAACATTAATGTTGCATTAGTGAGAGTAAAACAGGGTACGAATTCTTGAAGACTGGGTGAAAGGAGGGCTCTTGAGGAGTCGGTACAAGAGGTCAGTATATTTATACTTTATCTTTTACTTTTACAAAAGTCTGGGTATAATTAAAGAAATTCACATAATAACAAAGTTGTTTGCCTTTATTTTAATCGTTTCCAATTTGTTGGTTTTACAATGTACAGCATAATCAACTAATAAAAGAGAATGTTAAAAAAGACAAAAATTTAATGTCATAGGGATTTTTTAATTTTATTTTTTTTTAGTTCAAGCAGTGGTCCATTATTCATAGATCCTTTTCACAGCCACATGCAACACTTGTTGTTTGCTGCATGGGAATAACAGTACTGCATAAGAACTCTATAGGCGGAAAATTTCTTAGTCAGCAGTTTGTCAAGAGACATTATGATCTAGACCAGCGTTTCTTCTGCAACATAGCTGGAAATTTAGCTCCTGCCTTTATTCTTTTTTTGCTTCACTGATTTAACTTCTGATTTGTGATGCTTGGTTTGAATACCCTCTATCACATTAATAGTGCATTTGATTCTGAAGCTGCTTTTAACACAGGTTAGCCAGGGCATGATATTTTGGTTTCAGAAAAGCACTCATACGTTGAGAAAACCTTGGATGGGAGGCAGACAGGCAGTCATCAGAACTCAAATTTTACATATTAGGACCTTCCTTTCCATAGTGCATTCAAGTATAATACAAAGATTGATCTCATTGGTCATTGATCATGGTTTCTTATGGGGAGAGGTGAAGAGCAAGAAGCATCTGGAGGCAGTTCATGGAAGAGTGGACAGACATGAAATGCCAGGCTTTTAGCTGCTGAAACTGGGTGTGAAATTGTTCTGACATCTTGACACTTTCTACAGTGAAGTAGAAGAATCACTAAATATTCTAATTAGGAGAACAGATGTTGTCAATATACCTGCATTAACCTGAATTATTTTCCTGATCATTGAAAACTACTCTTCACTTCCTAGTCCCCTGAGCACATTTTTATTTTATTGAAGGATTAAATTGACATAGTATTTAATTACTTAAAATTTAAAGATAATCTGAAGCAGAAAATAAGGGGAAAATCATACCAGCTGGAAGTTATTTTATTATTTTAAAATAAAATAATAATTTTACTCTTACACTATGTCATGTTATACAATGCTGATATGATATCCTTTTCAATATACATTGTTACTTATTGGAATAATGTAAAACCAACAATAATAAATACATCTAAATATATCAGTGACTAAAGTTTAAAAATAACATTTTCAACCTCAGGCTGAAAATAAGCTTTGAACCAAAAGAAAACTTTCCCATTCATACTCCGTCTTCTGTCTCTGCAGAGCACGAGTATGGCAAATATTTCTGCTTTTATGACCATCAGGTTTCCTGAAGGATTTAGAAAACTAGAGGATAAACAAACCTACATAAAACGTCAACAAAGTTGTTGAAAATGCCATTGAGAAAGGGCCCTGTCTACTAACCTTTTTATTTTTTAAAAAAAGAAATTAATGAAGTAGTAACTTTATTTCATTGTATAAATAGTCTTTTATGGAGAAAGGTAATATAAAGAAAATATAAAGGGAAAAGGTATAGAAAGAGTCAGCACCTACAATCTGTCATCAGTTTCAAACAATAAGTAAGGCCTATTTTTTAAATCCTGAGTGTATTTACCTTCTCAGGAAAACTAATTACTAGCTATTAAATTTGAGATAAATAAATCATTGAGATGTAATGCCCTGTAATATATGGGATTTGACCACATACGAAAAGTTCTTTCTTGACCCCTAATTTCCATAAATGAGTGATCCTGCTCTCTAGCGGGAAAAAGCTTGGCACGCTTTGTAATCTCAACTGGCTGTGTTTAAAATGGAAGCTGTATTTACAGTTTTTATTCTGATAAATCAGTGCAGAGAACAAAGAAAGTCTACTTGTGCTCTCACACATTTTTAATTCTGGAGAAATTCTACTCACTTGCTTCAAGTTGTTCTTCATACCAAAGAATGTACTTTGAACTTGAGTTATATGTGACCAACATCCTTCCCCAGTACTTCCAGACACTTACGGTGTGCTACTCAGCATATTTAGCTGCATCTGTGGGTATTCTCTGAGATTTCTATCCAAGGCAGACACTTGCACTTCCGTTCCGTAGAAACCATGGTTCAGCGGAGAGGTAGAGGAACTTGTGCATGCATGGGCTTACTCTGATATGAAAACAGAATGTGGCTGAAAACTCCTACATCCTATAGCTCAAGTGCAATCTCTGTACCTCTTACAGTCTCTATAAAATAGGACAATCATCTTGTGCTTTCATTGCAAAGATCTGAGATCTAAGTTAGATCTGAGATCTAAGTTAGATCTGAGATCTAACTAGATCAAAGTTAAAAAACCAGTAGAGGCAAGATGCATTCGCTAAACTTGTTTCCCTTGTAAGTATGAATTTTTTAAAAAATATTTTTATGGGTGGATTAACATTCAAAAAGTAGTCTTGTATTACAGTAATGATCTGTTTCCCACACTGAGTATAAGGATACCACAGGAAAGAAAGACTATCTAACCTCCAGTTTAGTTCCTGATAGTGGCTTGTTACTGGAGTGAGGTTTTTCACAAGAGAAGGGAAAAGAGGAAAATATCTGATCATGCTCTTTTCTTCTTTTGTTGTCTTCACGTGTTAGAGGAGAGGGCTGAAGCAGGCAGACCATTTATGGCCTCAGATAATATGTGTGTGCATATTGCTTGTGTTACACTGACTCAGCTCTATAAATCTTCTACAGGCATTCTGGAGAGATTTTCATTCAAGTTGGGCACACAGTTCATCTAGGTCTATAAGGTTCCAGCTGAGACTGTGAAATCTTGGTTAGGGTAACTGTGACAGGAAGCCATGCATTCAGATATATTCAGGGCCATTCTCTTTAAAAATGTGTGAAAAGACACTGCAGCAAAACAGTATGAAAATTAAGAAGACATGAACTTTAAAATTGAACTGATTATTAGTGCGTTCCCTTTCTCACATTTCGGAAAATATGCCTTGTACTTTATCGCTGTGTATAGTAAAAGCTTTGAAATAAATACATGGTCTACTGAATTCTGTGATACTGTGAGGTATGCAATTTTTCACTGGAATAAAACCCTGTATGTTCTCAGGTTTGTGGATGCATATAATTGAATCAATGATTAAATGCCCATAAGTTCTTGGATGCCTTCAATTAAATTCTGTGCACAAAATCAGTTTTTCTCGCCAGTACTTACATCTGCTCTTAACGTAGTGTCAGAAACCTTTTTATATGTGTCTGTATATATCCGGAGTGACTGCAATAGTCTTAACAGCCATATACTGGAGAAACACTGGAATGAAACTGGAATCAGGAATTAAACTTTTTCATGGCCCTAATTTAATCAGTAATGAATTTGCATTACTTTTGGAAATGTTAAAGTCAGGAAATGGAATCAAACTTTATGTTAGAAGATGTATGTGGGCTAGTCACAGAGTCCAGAAATCAAAGTAATGTACACCTGGGAGCTTGGCTACCCAATGAGCTCACCTAAGCGTGGGATGCAAATAGAGCAACCTTGAAGAATAACTCGTCAGCGTGCAGACTGCAGTCCCAGAGCCTTTTCTTCACAAGGGGCCAAAACACTCTTCTTCAGTTTGAGTTTTTCTAAAAGCAGATTCTGTACACGATAGCAGAGTTAGACTGGGCACTGATTCAAAAGGAGTTTGGTAAAGGCCAGCATCCATTCCATTCCAGCCTCTTGAAAATGACTCAACATTTTTTTTTCACAGGGATTGGATTTAATGATCTTGATAGCTACTGACACATCAGTCTTTTCAGAATCCTTTCTGTCTGTATAATTAAATTGAAGGCTGGCACCGGGGAATCTGGTGCTCTGTCAGGTAGTATATGTTTTTCCTAGCCTAAAATGGAAAGACTGTCCAGGCAGCAAGGTATTATTCTCCTTCACTGGGTTGGGAGGAAGAGAAAGCGAGAGTGATAGTAGACTTTTTGTGCTCAGGTTGATTCAATTTTACATTCACTAGGCTATTGTTATTAAAGGTTTCTGCTTGAGGACTGTTTTCTGTAAAGTACACAATTTCCGTATCTTTGTTTTAAACCACACACTAGGTTGCTGTGTTCTTGAGTACTGGCACCCGAGTGGAAGCCCCTCCATCTTCCTCTCTTTGTAGCTATTGACAGGTCTAATTTGCCAACTGTATGACCACACACCTTTACAGTCCAGCTGCAGTGTAAGGTATAACAACGCTGGCGCGTTAGAAGACACATGGACTTTTGTTCCTAGAATACTGTTTCTCCATCTTGTCAGTTTTATTTCTTCATTTCCATGCATAAATATATAGAGAGAGAGATGATCAGGGAATTGTTTTTTACAAATGTAAGACGGCGCAGATACATGTTAATAACTAAATGCTTCCAAATATCTCCAGAATAGAGACAAAGACCACTGATCATCACTGAGTGATGATAATGCAGCTGCTTTTTAAAAAAATATTAATTTATTTTAAATCCAAAGTTTTATTGAAAGAGAAGAAAGTTGTTAACTGTGATAGGACAGAATAATTTTTTTCTGATTTATACAAAGTCTGAGTGAAAGATCTTTGCAAAGAGATAGACTAGCAGAGCTGGCAGACAGTACATCTTCGAGAATTATTTGCTGTCAAAAAGTTGAAAAGACTGAAGAGAGAAAAATCTATCTATATTTTGGGAAAACAAAGTTCATAGCCTTCCTCCAGATATATAGTCAAGTCACTTCAGGCTACTGATGCATGTAAATCAAGTCACTAAATGCGAAGTTAACAAGCAACAATGGCAAACAAACATCACATAGATATTTATGAGAACAAATTTACATCCATAGAACTCAATTTGTAGGCTGCTTTTGAGAATTTACCATACAATAATTTTCTCTTTTGTGTGTAAAAAATGCATACAGGAAATTCCTACTCTAAAAAGTAGAACAGAATTTCTAAACCAATCTCTGTTATGATGCACACACGTGACATCTGTAGTGCCTGTCCGCTTACAAATTCAACTTCTTTTTAATCCCACAGCGTATCAGCATGTATTTTGACCATACTAAAGGCCTCGACCCTCAACAATAATTTTATAGATTATGGGCCTATACTAACTATGGTGGAGACAGAGGATTCATTCTGTTCCCTCGCAGAGGAGGAGTTAGTGTAACATGATAAAGAAGGTCGTGAATAGCAACAGAAGTTTTAATTCATCTTTGGAAAATTGCTTCCTCTACTCATCCTTTTGTGAGGTGGTAGCTAACTGACTAACGACTGGAACTTACTGTCTTTCGCTTCGATGGCTGTGCTCCGTCTTCTGTTAGAAAGGCTCTGGTGGGACCTGCCAAACTAAGATCTTGAAGGCAACACCATCCATAGCAGTGGTCCAGAAATGGGACTGTGTTAAGGGTACTCAATAATATACGCACACACAGGCACACACACACACTCACTATGTGTCTCTCTTGCAAAGATACTTTAGAGAATTACATAACCTGGCTAAAAATGCACGTCAGCTCAAGCATTTCTGAGTAAATATTGATGGAGAAAATGCTAGAAATGAGAGTATGCAACATTTTGTGGTGCAGAAGACAACACCTCTTTTCTATAAGAATAACTTACATGAGATGCACTAGAAATTGTGCCTCCTAGAACAGATAAAACATTGCGGTTGTTCTTATTTCTACTTCTTTTATGTTTTTTCTAGATTCAAAAAAACTAATTCAGATAGAAACTTCCACGGCAGACTGTTGTTTCTGTTTTCCTGGAGTTGACTTGGACTGAACCACTACATCTAGGCAGTTGTTCAACAACCATTGCTGTTGCAGGCTTTACACCGAGAATTGGCTCTAGTGTGTGTGATAAAACACCACCCCTCCCCCACCCCTCCCATTCTCTGTTCAATGCTCTCCTATTTTTTTTTTCTCTTTGCAGCAATCTGAATCTCTTCTTCACTTTCATTAAGCAGGTCCTTCTTAAACTAAGTAAATAAAACCAGTATCTCTTGCTTTCTGGTTACTAGATATCCCATTGTGAAGACAACGAACTTACATGTGGGGGAAGGTCTGCAAAAACACTCCTCAAATATTTTATGAGCAAGATTTTTTTAATATTTTTTGTAAGGATGAGGAGTTTTATTGATCTTAAATACAATCTGTAGACCCTGTTTATAATGCAAAATAAGGTTACTAAAGTAGCCTTGTTGTAGCATGATACGGTGTAAAACAAAAATTTATAGCAGGCAGTTCACAGTATCTGCTCAAGACAAACACAGTTAAAACAGAGATCTCAAGAGATATGTAAAACTGTCTGCTTGAAATTGCTGTGGTAGTACGCAGTTTTACTTAAAAGGGATTTGTGATTTGAGTGCTACCATTATATTATATATAATTGTTTCAATAATAGGAGAAGTCTAAAATGTATTCAATGTTCAGCTGGTTTTATTATCTCCTTTACCCCTTTGAATGTATTCACAGTTTCTTTTATAAACTCTGTGTTGCACATTTAGGCACTTATATTTTGTCAGATCCAAATTCTGCTTATCATTTATAAATATTTAGATGTACCATTGTCAGGTTAGTCCATCGCGAATATCCTGTATTCCATTATTCTTCCCCTGATGAAGCGAAGAATGAATTCTGGAAAACATCTAATTAGCATGTGAAAGCCCTTTGGGAAGGTGAATATGGGGGAAAATTAGTTTGTACAGTTACTAATAATGAACAAGAGAGCTGTCCAGAAGAAGAAGAGAATCCTGTTCCTATCTGATTTGGTCTATTAAGAACGTTGGAGACCTGAAGATGCTGGGCAGTCTCTGATGGAGGGAAATGACCATGTATTTTCTTTTCCTCTAGTTGCAATGGATCCACATCTTTAATTTGTCAAGAGCAGAGAGGCAGGAGCTGAAGAGAGTGCTAACTTCTTATTAACTGAAATCTTTGTTCAGGTCCCTTGGAACTTCTCACCCTCCTCAGATCATTGCCCTGCTTCCTAGCACAGAAACTTTTAATATAGGTCTGACCGACCATCTATAAGGCAGTTCAAATGTTTTATTGCCGCTGGGACCAATTTAACGTCGTGCTTTTGTGATCTGAGAATCAATGCATTGGCTTGTTGTTAGATGGATTAAATTGATGTTAACAAACAGAAATAAAAAAGGCAAAAAGTGATAATACATGCTGTCTACTTACTAACCAGTGTAGAAATGTAAACATTGATGTTATAAATCTAAAAATGCATATTTAGCCCTTAATACTTTTAGTATTAGGTTTTTTTCCCATAGCTTACCTGCAGAAATAATGCCTGTAATCTTACTCTCTCTGTGTGTGTATGTATATGTATAAGCAATCTAGTGATCCCAGCATTCTCCAGAGTTGCTCTAGGCTGGTTGTACTCAGAGTCACTGCTGCATTCACTGAACTGGCTGTGATTGTAATTAGCACACCTCTTTCTCATAAAAGGCTTTAATTTTGCAACATTTCTGTCCTCCATTCGGGATCATTTTTCACGTAAAGAACAGCTCAGGACCTTTAAGTTGTCAGAACAGACAAAATACCTTAACTGAGTGGAGAGGGGGGATTCTTTTTTTTTTTTTTTTGTTATGTTCAGCTTTTTGAAAGGAAGAGGTAATTTTTTGTTTATTTTGGATGACCATATTGCAAGTGAGGAAGTTTGGTTATGCAAGTAGTTGAACAGCAGTAACATAAAATTTATGCTGTAACGTAACTTGCCTCTTAGGTGGTTGTTCCTGAGTACTTGAGTTGGCACCTGAGTGCTTTGAAGAGAGAATCTTTTATACTTGTTCACATGCCTTGAGGATTTTTACACAAATAAAAACTGTAAGAGATAGTTGTATGTCCTGTGTTCTAGAAGGAAATTTGTCCTTTATTTTAAGGCGCGTTAGTTAAGTTTGGTGGTGCGTCTTACTGAGCTTATTCATCTTGATTCCTCTTTGCAACACATGATCTAGTGAAATGTCTGCAGATTGGAAAAGTTATATTGAGGAGGAAGTAGGAATAATTTTGTGTTGATTGAGGTCAAGAGGTTAGTGAATTATTTCAATTATTTGTGTGCCAGGTAGAATCTTTCTGTTTTAGAAGATTTTAAAACAAGGATAATCTTCCAAGGCTGTAATAGCAAACACATCTCAAGTGCAGAGAAGATGTGCATAAATTGTGCAAAAGCTGAATCTGTCAGACGTGAAGTTGCCGCAGCTCCATGCTCCCAGGTCCAGCCTCCAGCCACTATCAAGAGTCAGCACTCACTGGGATGTATACCTGGCCTTTAGATGTAGTATCAGACTCAGACTACCTAGTATTGGGCCCAGGGTCTTCCTAACCCAAGTTGCCTCACATCTGCTAACGTGCACGCACATGTACACCCACAGGTACACGCACACATGCACACAGATGCACCGTCCTCTCTGAGGTCTCTCCAGTAGCTGACACAGAGTCTCTGGACCCTCCAGCAGCCAACTCTCAGACTCTGATCTTTCTTCCTCTTCACCCAGACTTAAAACCTCTGTGATCTCTGGATCCCAGGCCACTTCCCCAACTCACCAGCAAGTCCACCCTGATGTTCACTGGTGACATGTGCTGACACATGCACCCTCATACATTCCAGTGCTGGCCTGCAGGAGCATGGCCCTGGTAAGCCCTGATCCTACCCCAGCTGCTGCCACTCAAACATACCCACATGCACAGAGCTAGAGAGCCCATCACATAGGAAAACAGCCAAACATGGAGTTTAGTAAGACAGGACGGATCAAGCACTGGGCATGGACAGCCAAGTGGAGAGATCAGCCCCTGCTTACGTTACCAGCTCCTTTCACCCCCTTATCCCTTTATTTTTCTACACTTGTTCCTCCCCAAACCACCCTCAATTCCAAAGGTGCTTGAGAGCATTTCCCTGGCCTGATAGTGATGAGTATTCACCCCAGCCATGAGGCTGATCATCTCCTGTGACATCCTGGCCAGAGCAGAGTTCCGTGCCTTGCCCGTGTGCCTCTGTCCTCCTTCATTTTAACTTACAACCCAAGGAAATAATTTGATCTTCTCATCAGACAAAAGTTGATTCCTTCTCTTTGTTTAGCCATGCTGAATGCAGATTGCTGTTGAATCGAATGTGTGCGCTCCCCATGCCAGAGACAAATAAAACCACTAAATAAATAAACAATTCTCCTAAGCATTTAGGTTTGGATTGAGTTTATAAGGAGTAACCAAGGTAATATTGGAAAAAATATAAGCTGGTGGGAACTTTGTGGAGGAAGAGCATGAGGATGAATGATGCATCTAGTGGCACTGAAAGGAGCTTAACCTGCTTGCTTGTCCTGTCTGCAGTAGTGACAAAATTTTTTTGTCGGTGTTGTGATGTCCCTGTATAAGGACGAAAGCAAAGGTGATTTTTCTTCATGCCTTGTAATGCCTTGTTAATGCATGTCCTCTGTTGAGGACAGAACTGAGAACAAATTCTCTTTCCTCGCTCCCAATCATACAGACCACAATCAAGGTGTTGAGGAAGTAATGCACATATAGAAAATTCTGTAGTTTCATGGAACCATGATTTATAAAAGGTTGGTCATGCGTTTCCTGGTTTAAAATGCAATTTTCCACCTTCTCTCCCTTCACAGAGCATAAACATAAAGTCGTTTTGTTAAATTATGTGCAATATGTATCATCATTTTAGAATTTGCTATTCAATGAATATATATGTAAATACGAATTTATAAATAAATATCTTCCTGACAGTGTGTCTAAAATAAAACTTCTTATTTATCACCCATAAATTCACAAGGTGATGACTTAATGAACTGGAAAAAAGCTCATGCTTCTTTATTAGAAGGTGTTGTTAATGTGAAAATCAAAACCAACTTTGCTAATATCAAGTAATACCTAACCTGTAGGGTTTTTTTTTTGTTTTTTTTTTCATTTCTTTTGTAAGCAGAAGACTCTTTTGATTTGGAATTTAGACCAAATATAGCTTAAAGCTCAGGCCTGAACTAGCTGAAAAATATTTGAAACCAACTTAAAGATGTTTAGTAACTGCATTGTCTATAAAACAAAATAAGTGCAAAACCATAGATGCCCTTTTCAAATTTTGCTTTATACAATTTGGCTTTAATCTCCAATTTCAGAAATTTTCTACACCTGACTTTCAGATAGTGCAATGGCATTTTCTGTAGTAGGCCAGCATTGGTCCGTTTCCCCGTTGTCTTTGAATGCCTCATCACCACATAAACAGAGGAGGAACAGAGAACACAATTAAGGTTTAATTCATGCATACGTAGGATTTTTGATATGCAAATTGAAAAGAAAAAAACAATTTTCTATTGTTTTTTCTGCAATCTCCAGCGATTTCTCAGACCAGAAATAATGGGATTGGTCTGTATTTTAAAAAGCCATTTTTTTCTCTAGTGTTTGTGGCTGTTTGGGAATCCATGGGAATACAGTGCGTATTGGCTGTAAGAGGTATCTTCAAACATGGCGGGGGGGGAAGGTAATGCGCAACTACAGCCTTTTCCAAAGAGAAAATGCACGTAGTTTCTGAAGACTCATGCTGGTGAGATTCAGCGGAATCTCCGGTAGGAGAATGTGAGTAGCCGCAGTAAGATACGTTCTGACCTGACTAGGATCTGGTGGGATCTTATTAGCAGTAAAGTGGCTGGTGGGAAAAGAAACCTTTACATTTTCCACTGGAGCAGGTGGTGGGCAGGAGCACCAAGAGGTGGGTGGTGCCTGCAGCTCTCTCCTCCTTCACTAGCCTCCTGGTGGTGGTCCCCAAACCTTCTCCACCCTTTCCAGTCCTTCATTGCACACCTGTGTGTTCCAAGAATACTGTAACTCCTGGCATAGCACTTGCTAGTTAAACACAAAACCAGACAACCCTTTTAAAAGCAATTGCTACAAGCATTTTATAGAGTTTTTAAAAACTATGTCCAACGTTTGCAGTTTGTCTTCCCCCTCTTCTGCATCTTAGCTCAGCATAAACAGAGTTTTAAGATGCCAAGTAAAACTTTTCTGGTTTGGGGGGAGGCTCATAAATGACTGGTAGAGGAAGAGGTGAGTAAGAAGGTGGAGGTGAATACGTGCATAGAGAGAAAAAGCTGAGTTTTAGAAAATGGCTGTTTTAGTGTTCTTACACTTAATAATGCGCTTAAGTCTTGCTACCATCTCTGCTCCTTTCTGTTTTGTTAGTTTGATCTAAAATTTGATCCATGCTACATCATTTCCTCTTAAATATGAGTGATTACTTGAAAAGGGAATGCAAATCTACATTAAGGAAAAGATGTTCAGAAATAAGACCATAATTATATTTACAGGAAGCACCTCACATTCCTTTTAATATGGATTTTTTTCCCAATACTTACTTTTATGACCTGGAAGACCGTAAGATTCTGTCAATGTTCTTCTGAGATATGTTTAAATGAAAATTGGAAATATACACAATGTTTGATAAAACTCACCAAAGAAGGGAGAGAAAAAACTATTCAAGGTTTGTCAAAATGAATAAAGACATGCTTACACCAAAAGGCACTTAGGGAAAAAGTAAACAAAACTATGTACTGCATGTGGTCTGGATGGATGCTTTCAAACTTATTCTTGTCTCACAGGAACTCTCTTCCTGTTCCCAAACTTAAGGAAAAAAATGGAATGCCATGTGCTGTGCCTATCTTTGTGTTTGCCTAAACCTAAAACAGTTTTTCTTGTAGGTTTTCTTTGTCACTTTTCTAAGTTGCTAGTGCGTAGCACTGTAACAATTATTGCTGGAACACAGTAACTGAAAAAATATTCAGGATATAAGCTATAAAAGAAAGAACGAGAAATATAGAAGATAGGAAATGCATTTTTATCAAGACACATCATTAGATCCTAAGGATTTTGCATGGAAACTAAGTAGAAATTCATACTGCGGTATGAATAATAAGAAAGAGGCATTCAGAATTGTTCAAATGAGCCTGGACACTAGAAATTGTCAAAAGAAACATGTCAAGGTTCATTTGATTAACTTGCCTGTTTTCAACTCTAAAATGTCATGAGGGAAGGCATGATCACAGGAGATAGCATCAACCAGAGAAGTAGAAAGCTATCCACTGCAGCAGTTTAACTATGAGCTTGTGGAACTTCTGTTGCCAAAGAATCTAAATACCTCAAAAATCTCAATTACTTCATCCTCATGGCAACTAAAGTGAAGGCTATATTGTGTATTGCCTCTTACCTGTTAAAAGGGCTCTTAAACCTCCTTTAATCTCCCTGAAAATGTTTTAACTATCACAGAGTATGGAATAAGAATGGAAAATGAGACCCTGTATCGAAGTGTTATTTCTCTGAGTCATTCAATAATAAATAAATAAAACACCAGGAGAGGAAGCGTGCCACGTTAAGAGAGTGAAGAGCTAACATAATGCGACTGTAAGTCTTTCTCCTCAGTAGGGTAGTTATTTTACAGTTGGGTTTACTATATGTACACAGGTTAAATACTTAGTGCAAATGACTGAATCATGAACATCTTGACACTTTTATTGTGTAAAGCTGGTGGTTGAAATGCTAGGTGTCAGACACAAGTCCGTACGGTTCCTAAGAAAGCCATCCATTTCTCGCAGGCTTTACAAACAGGATAGTTTACTTTCCTGATGCTCATTTTTCAAGGAACACAATTTTCATATGGCAAAATTCTACCTCTGTCTGGAACTTTTTATTGAGCTAATAAGACATGGGGGTTTTTTGCATATTAGGAATTTGTCAACAGGATAGTTAATTGCTAAAGTAAACTGATGAAGCATTCTGGGTGTTAGTAAAGTCCTGAGGATATTTTCTTCTTTCCCATGATAATTCCACAAAGTAAAGGGATGATCCCAATAATAAACCAAATTTATTTTTATTGGACTTTTCCAATTCAATCTTTTACCTTCCCTTCTATTTCTGCTTCTTGAAGAATATTCCTCTAAATTTGTCGATTTCCCTCTGAGAACGTGATATTCATCTGTACAATGTATTAATTAAGAATTTGTTCACAGTTGGGGAAACCTTATAAATTTGGAATTTGCTGTAGGTGTTTAAGTTTTGTAAGATATTGGGTATACTCAGTGTCATGTCCTAACTCAAAAATATATGAAAAATTACATGAAAGCTCAAGAACTTGTCTAAATTCTGTGACTCAGAACCCTCACCACTGTAAGTCTTTTTTAAAACATGGTGGTGCTTTACTAGTTCATCCTGTGAGCACAGCCCATGTCCAGTTTTTATTAGCCTCAGCTCAGAAGATCAGTAAAGCCTCCTAGGCATTGTCTGAAGTGTGACAAGTGATGGTTAAGAAACTAAAACCTTCCTATGATTTCCTACAGAGCTTTGCTAAGCATGACAGTTTTAGGAAGACCTTATGTCTCTTCGTGAGACAGACAATGTGGCAAGTCGTGATTGGTTCTTCTCAGTGCTACGGCTTCTGTGAAACAGCATTGTTAAGAGACCTGACTGCTGCATTTCTTCATCTTCGAATGGAGTTCTCAGTAGGCTAAGAAGAGAGCAGAAGAGGAGGACAGAGAGAGCATAAATTATTCCTTAATGAGCGTAAGCTTCATAGTCCTCTCCAGGTATTGACGTGTGAGCAATACACAAGGTATTCCTGAAGTTTGTAAGTGGAAAAATTAGGTAGGAAGAAGGAAATCAGAAAATTCTCTTCTCAAGAGGTAAAAATGAAGAAATACTCTTGAGTCTTTTTATGCATAGGTGTTTCGAATTTGACTTTCAGTCCTATGGTCCCAGCTTCTATTAGGTCCTCAGAGGAAGCTAATGATTTTGAACACGAGCTGTGCTTTTTTAGCTGCTGAGACAACACATCCTCCTCACAATTGGCTCTCATCTGAAAGTATGTCCTAAGTGGGCTTTTTTGAGAATGCATATTTGCTGCAGGTCATTGACTTTCAGCTAAAAGCTGTTTGAGTTTGCACTTGATATTATTAAGTTTTTAAACTGTTTTCCCTGCAGAGAAACCAAGAAAAAATCCTGCTGTGTTTTGCAATGCATTTCATTGTGCAAACCCAAACCTGCTGGTACCGTGTTTAATGACTGCCTGTAGATGCAGACAACCATTTTTTGTTCAAACTAGTTTGTGTTCTCCTCCAAGAGCTTTACTTTTCTTCTGTGATTTTGTTTTTGGTTTTGCTGTTTGTGTTTGGTTTTGGGGCTTTTTTTGTTTGTTTGGTTGGGGTTTTTTTTTTTTGAGGAGCATAATTCAAAATAAATAGTGGAATTGCTCCTTTTGCATGGAAAGCTATGAAATGTTGTGACAGAAACAGATATCCAAGAGAAATTATCAGTGCTGTTTCATCTGCAGAACACTTGTCTTTAAATTATGTTCCCACTTTTCTTCTTGATATTGGTGATCCTTCACAGTTTAAACTGAGGTCAGAGTTTTGCCTTACTGTTCATAAAACCATAAGAGGTTCCAGCTGGCTTTCCCATCAGCAAATTAGCTATGCAGAACCATCAGAAATAAACAGGAAAAAAAGTAAAACTAGCTTAGTCAGTTAAATGAGTAGATAAATGATGATTCTATATTTGTAAGACCTATTTAAAAGAAAAATTGCCAAATGTCAATAGACACATTTTAGGAGTTGAATCACTACCTTACAACTCATTAAACTTTTACATCAAATCGTACACCATTTTAAGGATTTAAACTGCTCCAAGGGCTTGGCTGAATTAAAACAACTTTATTGAGTTTCACCATGTTAAATTAAGCTGATATGCAGTCCAAAACCTAATTAAGAAAGTCCTATATAAGCAGTATCAGATATGCTCCTTGTATATTATCTCACACATCTCATTTCTTTGAGAAAGAAATAAAATGTTACTACTAGTTATCACTTAATCGACTCTAAAGATCTAGCTTAGCTCAGGGACGGGAAGAAAAATTTTCCTTTAGCTCACAAATCATCAGACTCTTGTTAGCATTGTTAACGAGGCTGTGTATTTGCAAGTCGCCCCTATGTGGTGCTGCTGAGAGGTTTTCCTGTGGTTCCACAGGTGTAGAGGTCATTTTACACCATCAACAGGGTTTCAGTCTGTGGGTGAAGATCTGGTTAATCATGGGGGAAGGCAGAGCAAATTAATCTTTCTTTTATTTAACTTTAACATTGTTAGAACTTGAGTCGTAAATCGTTTGAACTTTTCTCCAATTTATTATAACTTATTAATAGATGCTCAAGTTTGGACTAGCTGAAAAATAACAGATAAACTAAATATTCAAAAAGTCGTTTAAAATTAAATTGAAACAGAGTCCTTAAAACCTTAAACTGAAACAATGTTAGCTAAAGGGCTTTCATAAAAGGATTAATTCCATGAGAATTAACTAGCTTGTATCTAGGTGTTAAGCTTCTAAAACATCCTGAGCTGTTGGGGTGGGCTTAAATACCTGAATTCGTCAGTAATGCCTTAGTTAAATACCACCTCAGTACTAAAGTGCTTTAAAGACACTTCAAAAAGTGAAGTATTTTCTCTTTAATTTTTGTCATAATTAGGTCAACTTAGAGAACATTGAGTTCTCTGAGAAATTAGAAATTCGAGAGATTCTCATAGGCTGTCAAATTGAAAGATGTACTTTTTGAAATGTTGGTCTAAGAAAAGCTTGGAAGGCATAATATGCAAGAAATGTGGAAAGTAAGGACAAGAAGACAGGAGTGCTGGATAAAATTTTTGAGACTGGCCTATGTAAGATGAGAAAGCCAGATACTCAAGACTATATTTGTAAGAAAACTTCCAGTGGCTTTCTAGGGATATGGAGACTGGAAAGAAAGATCTTTTAAGCAAAAGCTTGGCACTTCTAAACAACATCTAATCACAACATGCAAAACGTGCAAAGTCCTACAACACACAAAATCCATAGTGAAAAGAGCAGGAAAGACAGGAATAGATTCTGTTAGTAGTAGGACAAGTATTATCAAGAGGGGAAAAAAAAAAAAAAAGACACAGAACTTCTAAAAATATAATATATTAAGTTATAGACAAAATGATAAGTCAAAAAATATATTTGACATTATGTATGAATAAAATGAATTCACCTGAGAAGCACTGTAATGACCTTAAGTTTAAACACTTTTAAGAAAAGTTGTACAAAAATTCTTCCCTAAGTATCACTAGCGAGTTTTAGACTGTCCCTGAAATAACTGAAAACAATTGCGTCACGTCATGCACTGACTTTAGCAGTTGCCATAACTGCTGCAATGCTAAGAACTGATACTGTATCTAGTATGAATTCTGAAGTATTTATGAAAAAATAAATCTTCACCAGTCTAAAATTATTCATTTAATTGAACGAAAACTTGCTGTACCCTTCTTACTTTTAAACCATTCCCAGAAATTCACCAAAATACTCCAAACAGAGAGAACCTCACTGCTGTCTATACATTTCTTTTACAGCCTTGTCTTAACCTAGATGTTCAACGGATTATTACCAAGCTGGTTTATGCCATCATGTTTGAAGAAGAACGACTCCGTAAATCCTCAGTAGAAGGGTGAAATATGTACACACACAGAGCATTCTCTTGCATTCTCTCCTTTAATACGTTTTGCATTTCTTCTGCTTCAGTGTGTGTTTAATCGTGGAGTTATGAACTTCGGGTTGTTCTACAACTTCTGTGTTGTAGAATATGAGTTGTGACCTTACAATCCTGAGTAAAATTAATGGGCCAATGACACAACCATTTGGGAATAATGAATAGGCTTTTCTTTGTTCTCTGTGATAATGGTTATTGCAAGAAAAGATATCGGTTGATTAACTCCCTGTCATGATTATCAAACTTGACTATAACTTTAGGTATACAAACAAGTGAAATCATAGCATCACCAGAGACCACTTATTTATAGCTCTTACAATGGAACTAGAATTCTGGAAACTGCAAATTCGATGTAGAAAGGCAAGGTAACTTATTTATATCAAGGCACTCTACTACACCATCTGTTTTCTGACACTTGTGGGAACTATTGCTGTAGTCAAGCTTTGTGGTAAAAAGTAGTTTTTAGGGAAAACAACTGTAAAACTATTATCCTTGGCTTCTTTGTAATAATTCCATAACAACTTTGGCTTTACCGTAAGTCCACCATGTTTGATATTAATTCCATTTTTATAGGTATAGAAAGATCTGAGGTGAAAGGAAATCGGTGGAACTTAGGTCTTATGTGCAAGGAGCTTTCAAGGACCACAGTTAAACCAGGAACATAAAAAATAAAATTACAAAAAAATTAAAATAATATTCTAACTTAATTGCAGATGAAAATCGTTCAGTGTCAACTTCACAGAATCACAGAATCACCTGGATTGAAGAGACCTTTAAGGTCATTGAGTCCAACCATTCACCCTGCGCTGGAAGGGTCCCTAATCATGTCTCTCAGCACCACATCTACACATCTTTTAAACACTTCCAGGGATGGGGACTCCATCACCTCCCCGGGCAGCCTCTTCCAGTGCTTGACAACTCTTTCCATGAAGAAATTTTTTCTAGTATCCGACCTAAACCTCCCTGGGTGCAACTTCAGGCCATTTCCTCTCATGCTTTCACTTGTCACATGGGAGAAGAGACCAGCCCCCACCTCACTACAACCTCCTTTCAGGGATATGTGGAGAGAATGATAAGGTCTCCCCTGAGCCTCTCTTTCTGCAGGCTAAACAACCCCAGTTCCCTCAGCCGCTCCTCTTTAGACTTGTACTCTAGACGCTTCACCAGTTTCATTGCCCTTCTCTGAACCTGCTCCAGCACCTCAATGTCCCTCTTGAAGTGAGAGGCCCAAAACTGGACACAGTACTCAAGGTGTGGCCTCACCAGTGCCGAGTCCAGGGCAACAATCGCTTCCTGCCTCCTGCTGGCCACACTATTGCTGATACAAGCCAGGAAACCATTGGCCTTCTTGGTCACCTGGGCACGCTGCTGGGTCATACTCGGTCGGCTATCGACCAGCACCCCCAGGTCCTTTTCTGCTGTGCAGCTTCCCAGCCACTCTTCCCCAAACCTGTAACATTGCAGGGGGTTGTTGTGGCCTAAGTGCAGGACCCAGCGCTTGAACTTGTTGAAAAGTTCATCTTAAGGTTCCTATAACAAGTAGCATTTAAAACAGATGTTGCTTAAAAATATGACTAGAGAAATCTAGCAGAATGGTATCTCATCTCCTGCTGTAAGATATGAAATATTTGTTTGACAACTTAAACATTTAATTTATTAAAACTAACTTAATTTCATCAAATTTTTAACATCCACGATTACCACTGTAATATGACAGAAAATTATTACATGTATGAAAATTAAATTTGTTTTGTATGTTTATCCCGTTATCTTCCATATATTCTGCGGATGCTAATCGCTAGAAGAAGTAATAAGAAAATAGTGTTTTAAGCTTAGGGAGTCTCAGCCAGTATGTTACATGTTTTCTGTCACTGTTTACATTTCCAAAGTAACAGGAGTGCCTTGATTTGTACTCGTGAGCTAATGAAATCTTAGCTTTGAAACCTCCAGATACATTTTGCTGTAACTTGTATGGCGAGTGCATTCTAATGTCTTTTCACATATTCTTGGTTATTAATGTTTGATATCATTAAGGACAGTAAACTAATATTATTAGCATTATTCCTTAAGTTTAAACTCTAAATTAAATCTTTCCTTATTAAATAGTATACTCAGTTGTTATAATGAAGTGTTCCTTGGCTCTTTTTGGTAGGAAAACACAATCCGGGTAACTTTGGCCTGGATCTCATTATTTAGAACATTTTAAGCAGTATAGTGTTAAGCAAGGGTTCGGATTAAATCTAGTGGATCTATTTCTATGCAGCAAATGTTCTCATTCCTGGTTTCATGCTTGGAAAAATAATATAATCTTACACAATTGTAAATATGTACTTGATTTATCAAATAGTCATTTAGGGAGAGATTTATCAAGTCTCTCAGCAGCTCCTATTTTGGCACCAAAATTAGCAGTCTCATTTTGTGGAATGCTGGCAGCTGCCAATTTTCAATAGGAATCATTGCACAATTTAAAATAAAATTGAATATTTCCTTTATTGTTGATATCCCCAAACTGAAAGCACGACCAATCTTTAAATACCTTGTTTTAAGCCCCACTCCAAACTGAAATCAATTAGGACATTTTTACTGAACTCACTTGGGTGTTAACTGGTCTTTAACAATTGCTGGGTTATTACTTTGTAATGAATGTACAGTCATCTTTCTTACACAGCTCCACTTTACAGCTGTAGGATGATTTTGTGATCTGCTTTCCACAATCTAATTGTTCTTAGTAGCTAAAATGTATGATAGGTCATATGCACAAGTTCCAGTTAATGGATGGTAGGAATTTCTCCCACTGAGAATGTAGTACCTCAATAGAAGGATAGCTAATAAGTGTAATTTTTGTAAGTCATCAAGATATTTTTTCCTTATCAATGAATCGAAATAAAAGGAAATTAACAAGCATGTACATAATTATTTTCACTACATTTTAAACATAAATGGACCAGCTTTATCATGTAAGAAAGTTAATCAAGTCTCTACATCTACAGAAATTTGCCATAACCATCTTGATCTCTTTTTCTTAACTCTTCCTCATCACTGGCAGCTCCTAGAGCTCGCTTTTCCACTTTGTGTGTCAGTCCAATTAAGCTGTTAAAGGTGGGGTGACAGGAATACTGTTATCTGGTTTTAATCTAATTAATTTAGATAATAAAACCACTGGTGAATAAATTTAAAAAATAGTGGTATGGCTCCTACCCTGAGCAATGGAAACTGAATCTGTCAAAAAGATTCTAGGGACATTGGAACACCCAGAATTGAAATTCGAACTGCAAAATCTTTTTTTGCAGTTTTGTAGCAATCACATGCATGTGAAGAAGCGCAGTAGGAGGTTCCTGTCCTTATTCAGCTCTGACTATTTGCAGTTTCTTGTCAAAAATACCGGTAGACTTTCTATTGCATGTAAGAGTAAACATTTCATTTCATTGCATATTTTAATGATTTATATCACTGTCCTGAAGAGGACTGTGATATGACACAGTCTTATTTTTTTTTTCTTATGTTTTGGACAGATATAATTGAATAATCTTTGAAGGAAGAGTTGATCTTGGGGCTTTTGTACCATGCTAGAGTTAAGAATATACCAATTTTCTCACAGTCAGCTGAAGTGATATAGGACAGTTTTTTTCCTAAGAATGTATAAAAAGAATCTTTCACATCTTTTAAATGAATTCAGGAGGAGATACACCAGTTTTGAGGTGATACCTAAAAATGGATATTGGTCATTTTATGGCTCATTTACCTAAATACTGTTCATGCTTGTCCCAAAGGAACTGACTCTCACAAAAATGGGATTCAGAATCTTCTATTTCAAAGCTAACTATCAGATTAGAGGAATGTGTCTTGTCTCACTTTTAGACTTATGAAGTTACAGTCCATAAGGTTTGTATGACACTTGCTTAAAAAACTATTTTGTAGTCTTTCAGTATCTGAAATGATTAAGGCTGTGAAAACAGGTGAAAACTGTGAGTCATATGGAGCTTCATGGCAATCCTCCTGCCAAGGTAGAGCTTTAATTCAGATTTTTCAGAAGTACAGGTACAAACACAAAGCTTTATTCAACCATTTGTTTATGTGGACCATTTTTGTTTGTGTAGCCTTGTTAATAAAGGTCCTGAGTGTGTAGCACCATTAAAGTGCCCTGAGATGAAAAGCAGAGACAGTCCTTTGTTTCTACAGGTGAGGAGCATTTCATAAAGCTCTGATTAAGAAAGAAAACAAACAAAAAACCAAACCCAAAGCAAATCGAAAACCTAACACACAAAAAACACAAGAAGGTTTTAAATTTCAGTGATAAATGCCTTTTGATATTACAACCGGGGAAGGATAATTTTTTAATTGTTCAGTTTAGTCACTTGACATTTGGGTAATAAATATTAATGTGTCACTGTCTTATGATGGTAAATCAGCTCTAGTCAAAACAAAACCAGAAAGTTTAGTTTCTTTTCGTGTACAACATATAACAAGGATTAGGAAAAAAAATAAAAGAAAACCTCTCTGGAGAACTACAAAGACAGTACACGGTAATAGCTTACGGCACATAAACATTGCAAAACTTTTTTTTTTTTTTTTTTTTTTTTTTTTTTTTTTTTTTTTTTTTTTTTTTTTTTTTGGAAGGGGTGGCTTATAATTTTGCCAAAATAGCTTGTAATTAGTTGCACAGTAACAATTTAAGCCATTTTGGGGCATACAATATAGGAACCGTGTCTGCATTTGGGTTTCAGGTTGTGACGGAAGTTGAAGCAGTTTGTATTAGAATCTCTACTGAAAACCATGGCAATGGAAACTAATAAAAAACCCTCAAGATTTAACCATTCAAGGAGGCTTGACTTGCAAGATTTTTAGGAATGTTTGATTTTTATGATAATGATCAGTATAGCAAATCACAGCTCACCTACTAAGTGAAGTGCTAAGAGGTCACTGGAATACTTTGTGATGCCTTAGGTTGGAAGCTCTATGCTAGACCGAATGATGTGAAATAATGGGTTTATTTAACATAATAATTATCATAGTATTTTCTACAATCTACTTTCTACATCTATCGGATGTCTTGTTCTAACAAGTCTAATTCAATAATAGCAGTTAGATGTTAGATTTCCAGAGAAGATAGTGTAATAGTGGTAATTATGTATACGTAGCCTTTGTGATTTATGATCAGATCTTAATACTACTCAGTTTCACTGAAGAAGTTTTGTTTGCTCTCTGTACTTTAGTTCATGTGTATTGTGCATGCAAATATATTTGCTTTATTTTTCTTTCTGTTTTCATAGAAAGATTAAATCTTTGTGCTTAATGTTTATTTTCTTAGCTTTTCACACCAATGCACTTCATAAGCAGTAACTGCTGTTTTCTTTACTTGCTCAGCTGTTTTATGGACTTAAAAACTTAGGTAAAGATGATAAATTATATAAAACACCTTACAACATTTTTCTCATTGCATGTGCTCTGCCATTTTTTCTTCAGACTGTTTTTTCCTTCAAATTAACTGCAGCTGTTTCCTAACTAGATTAGATAGAAATCTATACTAATCTATATATAGGCAATATCCTAAAAACTTACTCAGCTTATTTGAAATTTATCCCACATATTAAGCGTAACTCGGGGAGGAAGTTGCTCACTTACCTCAGGCCATGTATTTATTCATGTAATCGGTACGCTCTTTTGAAACAGCACTCATATGAATCCCCTTTAATGCTATATATGCCAGAGAAATAAAACTTTTAGCCAGTTTTATCTATCCAGTAAGGTGGCAGTATCTAGGTCCAGGTGAGATTCTGGAGTAATTTATAAACTGCTTTCTGTTATTACTTAAATCTTCTTATGTTCTCTTTTTCTGTTGTAGTGTGTTGTGTTGTAGTGTGTTTCTGAGAGATCAGAAGAAAGGAGGATCGTAGAATCATAGAATTATATAATGGTTTGTGTTGAAGGGACTTTAAAGACCATCTAATTCCCCTTCCTCTGCCATGGACAGGGACACCTTCCACTAGACCAGGTTGCTCAAAGCTCCATCCAGCCTGGCCTTGAATGTTCCCAGGGATGGGACATCTACAGCTTTTCTGGGCAACCTGTTCCAGTGCCTCTCCAGAAAAGAATTTCTTCCTAATATCCAACCTAAATCTACCCCTAACATTACCCCGCATCCTATCACTACACTCCCTGATAAATATCTTTCCTGTAGGTCCCCTTTCAGTACTGAAAGGCCACTCTAAGATCTCCCCAGACCCTTTTCTTCTTTAGATGAAACAACCCCAACTGTCTCAACGTGTCCCTATAGCGGAGGTGCTCCAGTCCCCTGATCATTTTTGTGGCTTTCCTCTGGACCCACTCGAACAGGTCCATGCTTTATGAACAAGAACTGCTCCGTGAGGGGTCTCACAGAGTGGATAGACAGGATAATCACCTCTCTCAGGCTGCTGGCCACACTTCCTTTGATGCAGTCTAGGACACAATTGGCTTTCGGGGCTGCTATTGCACATTGCTGACTCATGTCCAGCTTTTCATACACCAGCATCCCCAAGTTGGTCTTTGCTGGGCTGCTCTCTATTCCTTCATCCTCCAGACTTTATACATGTTTGGGATGGCCCCAACAAAGACTCAGGACCTTACACTTGGCCTTTTTGATCTTCACGTAATTCGCATGGGCCCACCTGTCAATCCCTTATCTCTAGAGTAGCAACCACACCACTCATGTTAGTCTCAACTTTCTGATGGTGCATCTGCAGACTTGCTCAGTCCCACTGTCCATGTTGCTGACAAAGACGTTAAATAATACTGATTCCAGTACAGACCCTGAGAGACACCACTTGTCACTGGTCTTCATGTGAACATGGAGCTGTTGACTGCCACTCTTTGAGTACAACCATCCAGACAATTCCTTATCCACAGAGTGGTCCATCTGTCAAATGTGTGTCTCTCCAATTTGAAGACAAAGATGTTGTCACTTAGCCACTTCATCCACCAGTTCTCTTAGGACCCGCAGATGCATCTCATCAGGTTCCATGGGTTTGTGCTCATTTAGGTCTTTTAGATGGTCTTGAACCTGATATTCTCGTACGGATAAATTGACACAAGTAACAAAAGCTAGGTTGAAAGCTCTCTGAAAACCAGAAAGCTTCAGTTCCATTTATCATTGTGAAATTACATCCAAACACTAACTTTAAATCTAAATTTAAAAATCAAAGCCATGCAAGAAGTAAATATTTGTCTAAAGCTCCTTAAAACGTGTGATGGTGTGTGCTAGGTATACTGAATGTAATAGAGAATAATGTAACTGATGCAGAGTAATACTATGTAAAAGTAAACCCTCGTGACCTCAACAATTTAGAAATTGGGAAGCTATTATTGGTGGTTAAGGAATGTCAGTAAGAAGTGGTCAGAAATAACAAAATAATGATTAAAAGCAGTGTAGGAAACCACACTGACTTTGGCAGTCTAACTGCAGAATTTAGAGGTGTCACTTAGTATCTAATCCAGCAAAACCGATGCCAGTGGGAGTTTGCTCTGAAGTTCAATCGATATAAAACAAAATTCTAACTCAATCAGGTTAAAAAGATGACTTAATTTGCCTTTCTCTGTCTTTCTCTCCATTCAACATTTTGAGTTTTGACAACTGATCTGTGACTCCTTCAGCAGATGCATCATACTGTTCCCTGCATTTTAAGAGATCACCTTTGTATTTCCTTAGTTTTTGAAAATGTTGTGTGAAACTGTATTTAAGTTATATGGATGGATGCCCAGAATATTCTAAAAACATAAAGCTTTCTACAAATAGCCATGCATTCAGCAGGTTTTCATAGTTTAATAAACCCCGTTGTTCATGTTCAAATTTGGCAGAAGTTACAAATAAAATGCTGCTTAGATAGAGCTGGCTTTAAAATGTATATCAATTGAGACCCATATGGGAATAACATTAAGCTTTACAGCAATACACTCCACTCTAACTCTTGTGATTAAATTACAGCCTTTTCCCACCTCATGTTTGCAAAAGATGGGGGTGGGGGGGTGGG
>NW_010409893.1:41140-47013 GCF_000710305.1 Buceros rhinoceros silvestris
CCCCCTAATGTTTGCAAAGGTGGGGGGTGGGGGGGTGGGGGTTGCGGTAAAACTCTAAGTGTTTATTGCTGCCTTGCTGTTGCAGCTGTAGCATGGAGTACAAATTTTATAGGAATCTCTCTTTTAAAACATTCTTTCTTGGCAAAAAATAGTAGTACCCTCTATCTTTAGATTTTATCCAGAATGAGAAAGTGGTAATGCTTTCTGGGCATGAGGAGGCTTGTAAGTGAACGCGCTTAGGAATCCAAAACAGTGACGTTTAGGAATTAGTTCTTAAGGTTCACTTCGTTATGAAAGCCATAAAGAGCAAAGACCAACTGTCACTCCAAATACATGGTAATTGAAAACAGATGTTATTGTACCAGAGAGGGCTATGCTTCAAAATTCATTTTAATTACTCTCGAGTGCACCTTCTAAGGACAAATCTTGTTTTTTGCTCATTCTGAGTTGAAGTCATAACACCTATCCGCTTTTGAACGCATCATCAATCTTTTCCTGCGTTACTTTCCAGACCAACATCTTTGTGGTTGTAGTGTTTCTTTCCATTCGAGTAAAATTTACCACTTGAGCAGGTGTCAGGCTGAAGTTTATTAATTTCAGGTCCCTCATGAAACAGGGTGGGGAATGCCATCTTTGACATTGCTTTGCCTTATTCTTACCTTCCTCGTTTGATTCAGCTTTCTATATTTAACCAGAGTTGAACATATAAGCAAATAAAAGCATGTAACTTTCTTCTCATCATATGGTCAATGCTGTTGATCTCTACAGAAACATTTCAGCCGTTTCCTAGATATTTGAGTTATTTAGGTTAAAAATAAAAGGGAACTAGGTCAAGAGCATCTGAATTTAAGTAATTGAAATTATATATCCAGCTAATAATAAAAAGTGACGGTTGACATTGGAGGAACTGCTATTAGTGCTATTGTTAGGGGTGTCTCTTTCACTGTCAAGATTAAGATTACTGTTTCATAGGAGAAAACTTAAAATATAATAAATTTTCTTTAAAAATGTAAATATGTTGGGTGAAGAAGGAATAAATGGAGTTTATTTTTTATGAAGCAGAAGTGATATGTTGGGGTTTTTACACCATCTCATCTACATCATAATTAAATCATTAAATCATTATGATATTTAGAAGTGCATGGAAGAATAAAAAGTCTTAATTAAATATTAAATGTTTAAAATAGAGCTGATTATTTTTAATGTTGCAGTGATATTTGACAACAAACTAGATTCAGAGTTGATTTTTTTTTAAAGGAAAACATGAGCATATACAAAAAAGAAATTAAACTAGCCAAAACAAATCCTCAGAGTTTCACAAGATAAAATGCAAATTTTGCCGATTGGGGAATTGTTATATATGTGTGAGCAAATGCAATGTATGTATTTATGCTGGTCTTTGTGTTATCTCACACAACTACTTCAGTTTTATTCCAGCATTGGAAGCCAGTGTATCTCCCATAATTGACTGCAAATCAAGAGACGCTTGCCCATCTGGGAGAACACCGTTCACAACTGCGCAGCTGTTTTCTGAACTGCAACTCTCGCAAGTTGTAGGAAGAACATCACAAACACAATGTTTCTGCTTTTCCCTTTATTCACAGAAAGGAAAACATTTTCTGTGGAGCAGATGAAAGGGAAGTGGAACCATCCTTTGACAACCACTGATAACTGACAATTTCATGAACTTCCAGTCATGAAAGTAGTATTGTGTTTAGCTCCTCTGAATTTCTCAGATACGAATCGATTTCTAGGGAAGTCGTACTGAATGCATTTGAAACTGAAACGTGAGTCAGCAGATATTACTTCAAGATATAGATTGTTGAGACATGTTCGAACAGCTAATAGGCCAATAGCATATTGCAAGCTCGCAGTTGTCTGGAGTGGGATGACGGCAGTCATTTTTTGCTATTTCTAGTCATAGATTGTACCCATTTTATGTAAGTTAGAACAGCGTCCTAGGGTCCGACTTGACAGGCTGTCTTGGCAAGGTGCTCCATGGCATGGCCTGTCAGAATCAGTACAGTCCCAACAGGGCATGAAGCAGGGAAGCAGAGGGTTTCTGTGTGACTGCTCAGGGTTGTTCCATGTCTTGTGTGAGCATTAACTGCCCTTGGGTAACCCCGGCCTCTGTAAAATACAGCACTTGATTCCCATACCTCTTACCAGAATTCCCACACTTAGAAACTTCTTTAAGGATGCCTTAAGAAACTGTTTTGTCACTGCAGAGGGACAAAGGGACCTGAAATGTGGGAAGGAAAATGGATGATGTAAAGATACCCTTTTCCTGCCTTCTTTCTTCAACTTCTTGAGAGGAAGGACAGAAATGTGTATGTATTTACAATTTTTCCAACTTAAACATGCCTTTTACCACCTGGCAAGAGAAGTATTTCAGTAAGAATTAATAATAAATAATCATAAAGCATAAATCATAAAAAATCTTTTTTTTTCTTTAATGAAAATGGTGAGGAAATATGCTAATATGCTTAAGTACGAAATCAGTGTTGCCCTTGCACTATATATATGATTATTAAACGCTTGCATTTTACATAAAAGTAGTACTACTTTAACCCTTTCTATTTTTAATAGCTGATGATCTCATATATACCCTCAAGCAAGGAGGACTGTGTGAGTTTTCTACCTAAGGGAGTACATTAGTTGCTTGTTTCAGGTCTGATGAGGAGCAGGAGGACCGTGATGTCCCTTGAGAAGACCTGGCATGACTGGAACAAGGCTGTATTTCCAGAACTGAGCCACAGTCTCTAATCCCTGTGGCACCAGCCTCCCCATGCCTGGGCACAGGCAGTGAATGTGCAGCTGATGAATGCTGGCAGATGGAGTCTGCTTTCATCAGTCTTGCCAGAGCCTATATGTCAGTAAAGAGAAATTATACTAGAATGGAGGCTTAAAATGAGAAGAGATACATAATTTAAAAGTTGAGACTCCTTATCATCATGTCGTTTTAACCTCGTTCCATTAGCAAAAATAAAATAAGTCAGTCAAGAGCAACTGTATTTGAAAGAATCTATTTTAAACTCATGTTCCAAATTGCCTGTGAGTTTATAATCAGCTGTACTGGGTTTTACTGACGTTAACTTTTTGTCACTATGCTCTCTGTACTGTTATATTGTGGTAATTCCTTGTATGTAGAGTTAGAGAACTACATCTTATATGCCTTCAAATTGATATTAATGTAAATATATTCCACAAGCTAATGAATATCCTACTTCCATTTTGGCTTTTCCTCTTTTATTCCAAATCATTGCAGGCATTTAAACAAATTACTTACTACCCTGCAGAACCACTAGAGGCAATTAAAACAATTGAATAACTTCTTGGAACAGTATGGAAGCCTTTCCTGCTTTCACACATGGCTCTCAGTGGGAGAAGATGTACACCTCGTTAACAAAGAGACAGAGCTATTGCTTGTGCAGTCAGGACCAGGAGCTCACTGCAGTGCTATGGAACTCTTAATGTTAGATCTCAGTTTAGTTTTGGCTGTTACTCGCCTGTATAAATATTTTCAGGGTGGAAATTTTAGTGGATTGTGTTTGTAGGCTGTGCTAAAAGGTCCTGAGTTATGTCATGTCATAAATGAGGAGAAATAAAGTGCTGCATCTCGCAGTGTGAATGTTCTCCAACTGTTCTGCCCCTCTGATAGAAACAACTGTAGGTTAGTTTCCAGAAACAAGCTGGGAATACACAAAACCCTCTTAGTGCTGACATGGTCCTCAGTGATGAGAAATACTACAATGTACTTTGTTCTGTGAGGTGCTTAAAAAAAAAATAGGGCTAAAAGATTTGAGATTTAAAGGTCAGTAGGAGAGTTATGCTCTGAACCTTGGCGGAGGGGGTCAGAGTAGTTTGATTTTGGAGATCACACAAGTGCATAAGCTTGAGGGACTGCATGATCAATATAACTTCTTCACAATTCACTTCCTTGAAAAAATCTACTGATGCTAAATAAAGTAGTTTTCCTGAAAGGGAATTTTACACAGTCCAATGAAGGTACTGGGGAAAAAAAAAAAAAAAAAGACAGAAGGAAAAAACTAGATCCAATGCTCTGTCATTGGGATAAAACAGACCACTGGATTTCTTTCAAATCACTTTCTAATTTCGTTGAAGTAAATTGCATAATTTATATTTTGGATGCAGCAAGCCATTGTTACAGCAGCATAATATAAATTCTTCAAGCCACTGATGGTATTTTCCTGGAGCCAAGTTAAAATTGTCTTTAATAATTTTCTACTTCTCTAAGACAAGTGTGGAAGATGAGCTGTGTTTGGGAGAATGAAGTGGAAGTGACGGAGTAACTTCAGTGAAAGTTACCTTCTTCCATCATTTTGATGAATGTCCGCTGAAGTCATCTGGAGCCTGCTGTAAATATGCAAATCTTCTATGCTTTATTTTTTAAAATCTTGTCTCTAGTATTTCCCAAATTGAAATTCTCAAACTTGGCAAGAAAAAAAATTTCTTAAGATAAAGTCTGACTCATGGAACTTCTAAATACAGTTTAGGTAAGGCAAAATTTGCCATCAAAAGCAGCATAATAAACACAAAAATTACTAAGTTTTTCTGAAAGTCACATAGAAGGATAACCCATTCTTCCTTATTGCTTAAAATATTTGCAAAGTTATTTGTCAGCTTACAGCTGGAGTTAGTGGTTTGGAGGGAATGAATTTTTTTAGCAGCTTCTCTATCTTAAAAAATATAAGCTAGTCCTCTTGCATAATTTAAATAACAACTTTAGCTATAAGCTATTCTGCCTGGTTCATTTTATCAAAAATCATGTGGCTAATAACAGCTATTGTAAAAAAAATGAGATTCATTACTGAAGTTAAGTTTGTCTTTGAAGAGGAAAAAATTTTTTGCTTGTCAAATATTTTGGTCAAAGAACAAAAAAGCATGAACAAGATCACACTCCACTTTTTCACCAGAAAGAAACATTCAAAACTGTTTAAGAATGTTAGGGACTAAGCACTAGCTGGATAAAACGTTGTGGAGTACAGGTGTGGTGTAACAATAATCTTGAAACTTTGATACACTGGCACCAGGCTTTTGTCCTTAATTCAGAGTTAAGTAAAGCAGTTTCAGACATTTACGGTGTCATCACATGGAGACTTTTGAACTTCAAAGAAGTTGAATTAGAAGAGCTTGATGAGAAGAAAAGGAAAATTTGATCCCAAACTAGTGCTGATAAACTTGAGCTATGAACAGGTAACTTCAGAAATTATAGCTCATCTCTGGGTTACCAAACTTCTGATCTGCTTGCCTTGCTTTGCTCGCTTCTTATGGCAGTCACACAGTCCAGCAGGACTTCAGCATTTTACCTAAAAAGAAATGCCTGTGGGTTTTTTCTCAAATGGGAAATAATGTAATTCTGTCTTAGACTAACAGAGCTGAAGAAAAATAATGAATGAAAGCTAATTTTCCCTCCCGGACATAGTTAATTAAATGTAAATACAACTATTTTCTGCAAGTCTATGAAAAAGACTAGGTCAAATTTGCAGGGATCAGGGTTTGTATGGGTGGAGGAAGACAGTTATGCTCTTTTGTACATGACATTAAAAATCAGAAAAAGAATTGTTTAACAGTAATTTCAATGTCTTTATTTTATTCCATTTTTCCAAGGACAAGGCCATCTTAATCCACTTTTAGGGAGAGACTGGAGTAGGTCTCTTCCTTTTCTGCCATAGATTGAAGATGGGATAGTCTAATAGTTGCAGAACAATCTTTTAATTCTACAGAAGTTAGCCTGCACAGATGGCTATGACTCATCATGAGAGCCTATTTATGCTCTTTTATTTAGCTGCATAGGACAAGTTATTCTTTAACAGGTCTTTAAAGAGCATCCCCGTGGAAACCTCTTTCCC
>NW_010409893.1:47122-54326 GCF_000710305.1 Buceros rhinoceros silvestris
CTTCTTTTTTTTTTCTCCCCCTGAGTAAGAGGAAAAACCGAGCCCCATAATTCTGCAGTAGAGGTTTTCTCAGTTTTTTGGTAAGAGAATTTAATTGTTATAGTCTTTCTTTATGGAACAGAATACTCAATCTTTTGCTAATTACAGTGAAGAAACTTCTTGGTTGCTACAACTGATGTCTTAAAGGCAGGTTGTCAGCTTTTTGGATTTGTGTGTGAGAGAATTTGCTTTGACGATAACAAGTTGTCCTTCCATTTGCAAGCTAGGTTTGAGAGTAAGGATGGGGGTTTTTTGGCAAGTGTGTCCACAAGAAGTTTATACAAGGAACGTAAAAGGATTTTTTCCTTCCCTAGAGCACACCATTGTTAGAAAGTAACCTCTTATGTAGGTTACTCTGGATAAATTCTAGGCATGTATCTTATGATTCCACATTATTGTGGGAAAGAAAGCCCTGGTTTTATCACTAAATATTTAATTTACCCATTTTGATTTTAAAGCAGTGGTCAGATGTACAGTTTATGGTTATAATATGAAGAGTTTAATTATTTAGATTTAATCTGTGTGCAAAATTTTGGTAACTTTAAACAGATTAGCAGGAGATGAGGATTTATGTAAGAGGATGACAGGCAAGAATCTTGTCGTTGAATATTTATAGAATTTTGATGGAGTGATAGATAGACCTCGAGTGGACTGTGCAGGTATTCCTGTATGTGCCTATCTATTACTGCAAATGTATGGTTTGCGTCACCAGTCTCTTTTTCTCCTGGATGTTAATTTTTGAAGTCTTAGCCAGAATGCTGAGATAAGATGTAGTATGGTGCATTGTATGAGGAAACTGTTGGTGCCTTGTAAAGGGACCCTAGGGAAGTGAGAAATATTATACAGGAAAATATAAATGCAGTAGATAAATTGCAAAATAAATCAGCTAAGAAAGTACAAATGAGCAGGAAAAGAAAGCAAAATGCATTAACTGAATAAACCAAATGTTTATTTATTTGGGAAGGAACCTATAGAGGTGGGTAACAAGTTCTTAAGCTACATCTTAAAATCTAAACCTGCCAATTTTTTTCCCAAGTACATATTATTCTTACCTGAAAAGATAAATGATCATCGGGTCCAGTGGGCCCCTTAGAAGTTACACAGAAAATTTATTGTAACATTACCTCTTAGCCTTGGGTAACAAGAAGAACTCGGACTCCGGGAAATTGTAGTATATCACTGTATTGTAGTACAGATATTTACTGAGCTGTGTGACATTGTGGTTTACAGAGTTAGCGTTCTGGTAAAAATATGGGATTTGTAGTGCAAGGCTTTGCAGTCAGCTGAAGTGGAGAATGCACAGCAAACATTGTGTTTTCTGGCAGTCTGAGACTTAAAGAGGGAAGGTGGTTTCCTTTTGACCTTAATTTTTGTACTGATAAAATTAACTCTGGGCAGAAAAACGCTTTGCCTTTTAAATGAGATCTGTGTACTCAGATTTGCATCTTCAACCCAGTTACAAGCACAGTGACGAGACACCTCCAAAACTTTCTGGAAATATCCAGTCAAATTTCAGTTCCAATCAATGTCTCTTTCAAACTGTAGAAGTTGTAGTAGCTTTTTTAATGTTATCTTGAATCTGATAGAGTTCTTGAAGAAACACAGGAAGGAAGACTCAATTCTTTCAGGAAATTAAGATTAATTTCCTAAGAGGAAAATAATTTTAAATTTTATCAATGCTTTTGTTTATACTTGTGAACAACTGCTGGTACAAAGTTCATAATCTAAATGCTTTGTAACCACCAGCTTTACTGAATGTGGATAATAAATAGGATGAAAATTGGAAGACACACATTTTAGGAGGTGTTTAAACATTACTGTTACACTTTTTAAATTTATATTGCATTAGAATGTCCACAGTTACAGGTAGCTGTAGCATCATCATGTACAGAAAGAGATGGTCATGGCCACATGGCTGAAAGTCCAAAATATGAGAGCAGGATGTTACTTAAAAAAAAAAAAAAAGATAGAAGAAGAGCCAAGAAAAAGTTAAACAAGTCTAGTTAGTATGACAGATTACAATGAAGATAAATTAGTAGTCTTCTATATGTCAACAAGGTTTGCAGACTTCAGACCTTAAATTAAAAAAAAAAAAATTCTAGAAAGTTTATTCTAGTCTATTTCAGACTTTCTCTTTTTTTGAGAGAAAGGAGAAAGAAAACAAGCAAACAAACAAAAAACCCCACCCAAACCCGATTTGTTGAGTACCTAAGCTAAAAAAAATAACTGCTTAAGAAAAGATTTAAAGTTCAAATGAAAATTGCAACTGAGCATCCTGCCAGGAACTGCAAATGGGTGTATCAGAGTCATACCTGGAGAAAGAAAGCAGAGACTTGTTACTGAATATGGGGCTATTCTGGGCTCAGAGCACAAAGAGGTCAGAGCTTACAGAGATACATACTGTAATAAGCAGAAATTTTTAGAATACTGATGCTCTTGATAAGGGATAGGTAACAGTAAAATCTACTTGTGAATTAAGATGTTGCTGAACCTGAGGAAGCGTTTTACGTCAAATGATTCCAGTAAAAGCTGGTAACTGATGTAGGTTTTCCCTCTTCCTTTAAGACAAATCAAGGCAGAGGCTGAAATATTAGTGAGTGGGGGTATCTTGCGTTATGGTTTTCATAACTAGTCTTGTTTACTTACATGTCACAGTGTGAGTGCATGAGTGCATTTTTTGACACAGCAGAGATTATGTACGGGTTGACTTACAGAAATAAGTTACTTCTGTGGGTAAGAAGAGAGCAAGAAGAAGGCTTTTATCCAACATTATTTTTCATTTGGAAACCAATTCTATGCCAAATTTACCAACCCTTTTCAGTGCTGAAGCCTATAGACCAATTTTGTACATTACTGGAAATGAAGGACTGAGACAGCAGAATTTATTTTAAAAAAATCCACGTTACATTACATTTCTTCCAGTGCCATTCTTTTTAGTTGGTCTTTCTTTTTGCAGAAATATAATTTTGTAGGCATTCCATCCTTACCGAAGAAATACTTCTCAACTGTATACCCTAAATAACAATAATAAAAATAAAAAATTAGTTCTCAGAGGGGGATTCCTGATAATTCTCTACTTGTGTTCTGAACATGAAGCAGCATTTCATTGTGTCTTTTGGGGTTTTAGTTCTTTTTTTTTAAGTCTCACTCAAAAGACTGTTATGAAATTATATGTCTTCCCATATTTGTCATAATAAAAAAATTAGGTATCAAAAGCAATGAGAGTTGTCATCTTGTAACACATCATGGATGAAAAAAGTCTGATAAGTCATAATCATAGTATTACTACAGTGTCTGGTACAGCTCGAATCTGGCAGTGGTCAGCACAGCACACAAGCTCCTAAAGGCATTGGATTTTCAAAATGAAGAACTGATGAAGGGAGAATTTGCTAAAGGTTGCAATGTAAGCTTGTAGTAGCCAGATTCTATTGAATGCCACCACTGACATCTTTCTGAGGGTAATGAGACCAAAAGTACCTTTGCTATTCATTTTAATTACCATCAAACATATAATGTGAAATTTTTTGTCTCTGCCCCAGCCTTGATGGGTGCCTGATGTTACATGATTTAATTTTATATTACCTCGCTGCGAGGAACTGATGTTGAATTTTCCTGAAACAAATGTAGTTGTAGTAATCAGATAATTAATACACAAATGTATTCTCCAATAATCTTGAAAGGATTTGTTTCATCTTTGGGTTTATTTATGTGCCAGTAACATGATATAATCGAAATCAGCAAACTAGCATACCTAGTGTGAATTCAGTACTCTGCTTTACCTCCTGTGTGGAATCCTGTTGCAAAACTGTCAGTTCCTTCCTTCCTGGAAGGAAGGCATAAAGAAGGAAGGAAGGAAGGTGGCATAAAGAAACCTTTTCTGACTCAGCAGGATCAGGAGATCCTCTTTTTTTTTTTCAGGCTCAGGACTGAGTGATGCTTGTCCTATATCTCACAATAATGTGAACTCCAAGAGGGGGGTGGAATCAACATTTGGAAGAGAAAAAGCTAAATAGTTTGGTCATATTTTCTAACAGATGTGGAGAGGATGGTATTGTTAAAATAATTGTAGGAGGGGAAGGTATATTAATGATTATAATGCAGATGAGAAGTTAAAAGGTATGCAATAAATATTATTTATCCAGAAGATGTTTGAAACCCATCTGCAGGTTTCATGTATGGAAATTCTAGCAATTCAGCTAGACCTTCACTGCCTGATTATTTCAGTCTTAATATTGAAAGGTGTCATATGAATGAAGAACAGATAAACAACTGGAAAGTTCTTAAGAGAGTATTCTTATATATACACACATATAAAAAATACCGTCCTGTTTAAAATGTTTTGTGATTTTCTCATATGTGTGTATAAAATTGAATGCAAATTAAATTTTTATCCATTATGACAATGTTTTCTTTTCCTCTTTAATTTGTATGTGAAGGTGCATGATTACATTCTCCTAAAAATAAATGTTTACAGAAAAGCTTTCACAGCCAGGAATTTTTATATTAAAAAAATATCAATGAACTAGACTCAAGGTCTGTTACACAAGCTGGCCGTTAGTTTACATTGCGTTTTCAAGGAGTCACTTAAGGCAAAGCAGTGCCGGGTGGAGAAGCTTTTTTACTCTTACATTCATTTTACTTTTACATTCATTCTTTTTATTCCAGATTGTGCCTTATAATATCAAACTAAAATTATGATTGAAAATGTACTTGAAACAATTATCACCAGAAGCACTGCGTATGTAACATGTACTTGTATTGTACAAGTTGTTGTTCTTAAAGGATAGTATAAATATTTTTTAACCCTACTCAAACGTGTCTTTTGGTAAAAGCTCTAAGAGCTATGTATGTCAGCGCTTTGGAAAAAAATCTTTTTGAGTAATCTCTGCTCCCTATTCTCTTACAGGACGTGTAAAACCTCTTACCTTATTTCCATCTTCTGCTTTGCTCTGCTGAAAGCATAAAGCTTGTGGGTTTTTTCATTCTTCAGGAAGTTATTTACACCTGGAGGCTGACAAGTTAAGCAAGTCCTCTTAGGCTAAGGTTAGATCTGGTAGAGCTAAAGGAACTGCTAAGCTTGGCTATGTGCCTACAGCCTAAGCTAGCATTTCTGATATTAAATATGCATCACAAGAAACATCAGAGTCACGTGAAGAGATCACTGCTGTAAGTTTTAATCCCAGTCACAAGAGTCATCCCCGGACAAATCATATCTGGTAAGGGTTCAGTCATCTGTCTTTTTAGCTGAATTCTGTCTCTGTTTTCAACAAATTTACAAAAAGATGTGAACAATAATCAATAGTTCTACTTAAAGTGGAACATTATTATTGCTGAAATTAATAAATGAGGAGCAATTGCTCCAGGCTCTGGTTGTAACCTCTGTGCTTCTACTTCATCATCATCATGGCTTGGCTTCACGAACGACGATCTGGGAAGAGCTTTCCCCACGCTCACTGCAAGCGATGAGTGCACCCTTCGGGGCTGCGCGGTGGGTTTTTTAGGTGAGGTGCAGCGTGCGCGGAACTGGCTCCACCCTTTACACCTGAGGTTCATCTGCCAGGACCTGGCGAGCTTGGACGGTGACAGCGAAGTCCTCGGGTCGTAGGTTTGGTTAGAGTGTCCTTCTCTTAGATGATGGAGCCTTACAGGGCTAAACGAGCTCCATCTGCCCAGGTTTGGAGTCAGAGTTGTCCTTCTCCTAGGATGGCTGCCCCAAGGCTAGTGAGCCCATCCTGCCCGTGGACACGCTGTTTCTGACCCTTCAGCTGAGACCTGTCTGGCCTGGGAGACCCCACCGGAGGCACCTGCCACCACCAGCACAGCTCTCAACCCCACAAGGGCAGGCAAGCTCCTTCCCCACGGCAAGGGGGTGCCCGTGAAAGAGTCGCTGCTCTACCTCCGGACATCACAGACGGGGCGGCCGGGGCTGCCAAGAACGGGAGTCCTGGAGGGTAATTAACTTTATAGTGTGGCACTAAGACTCATTATTTCTCCCCTTCAGAAAACAAGTTTTTACGTTCTGATTTATGAGTGACCTTGTTTATATCATAAACTTAAAAGTAAAGTGACAATTCTGTCATGTATTTCATGTAAAACATTTCAAATAAGAAACTCATGATATGAAACAGAGGCTCTTAGATAATATATATTGCATGTTTAGTGTTCTTGAAAAAGTGACTAATAATGTATTACTTTTCTTGAACTCATATTTTGAGAGAAAGTACTTCAGTGAAGAGGCTATAAAATGCAAATGTAAAATTAATTTGCTTTGCAGAAATCTTTTTTTTTTGGAAAGCAGAGCATCCTCTGCAATTACTTTTCCCTAAATAAAATAAAAAAAGCCTGCCATCTCTATGGAACATTATATGATTTCCAGCAGAGCCTTTTGGGTTTTGGCAGCGTGAATGCCTGAGTGCAGCAAAATAAACACCCCCAATTTTTTTTTTTTTTTTTTTTTGTGATGGCTAAGTGCTTTGGTAATTGTGTGAAGCCAATTCATGTTTGTGTTTTAGAGTGTTTTTTCACTGTACTCAAAATCAGTGGCATTTGATTAGGGTGGGAGTCAGACTGCGTTACTGGAAAGTTTCATGAAAAACTCATCAGCAAACTACCTGGCACCACGGTTAGGGAACAGCTATAGGAAGTACGTTGTGGGGTCCTGTGGGGTACTGGTCAAGTCAAGTACATCCTTATTTGCCTTGATGTTATGTGGCTGAAGACTAGACTTGGTAGCTGCCTTGGGATAATGTTAAGCTTAAGCAGACCCAGAGCAGGGTGAAAAATTTAAACCCCTTGGAGAGAACGGCATGTCAGGAATTCCAACTAATTCATACTCAGAGAACTTTATTTTAGAGAAAAAGATAATGCTACTACCTCTACAGGTCACAAATCAATTACAGATTAAGTGAATAAAATAAAATGTCTTTCAAATTGCGTAATTTTCCTTCAGAAGGTCTTGAACCACAACCATTTGTCTAGGGGAAGCGATGTATGAGATGGCCATGAGAAATCCAGAGCTTAATTTATGACTCATCATATAAAACAGAAAGCTGGATCTGACGGCAGTCAGCTGCTTACCAGTTAGCTTTTGCAGTCTTTTAGGTGGGTTTGCCTTACGGTGAAGTCAAATATAAATAACATAATAAATTTTGCTATTATATATTAT
>NW_010409894.1:0-19835 GCF_000710305.1 Buceros rhinoceros silvestris
TACTTAAATACTTAAATAATATACTTAATATACTTAAATAATAATATACTTATTTGAAGTATAGTTTACACTGCTTCATGCAGTGAAATGTTGTTAAGGTAGGTTATTTATATCTGCCATTCAGAACAACTGCTTGTGTGTGTTCTAAATTAAAAATCAATTTCCTAATGTCTTTTTTCAATAAAGATTTAACTTATTAAAATGTTTTTTTCAGGATGAGTATTACTGGGTTAAAATACTGATTTGGAAGCTCAAGGATTTGTATGCATTACTTGTATGCATTCATGTTTTTGTGTCATCATGGTAAAGGTTTGTCTTTAGTTGTGGTCTGTAGACAGCAGATTTTATTGGGTCCCACAGCTGTTTATAGGGTAGTGCTTGTGGACATTACAGGGCAGGTGATTTGCAAGAACCTAAGATACGATTTCATAGGTTTTGACAGAGTACTCAATTTGACAAGCACATAAGAAAAACCAGGTTCTGTATAAAATACAACTCTTTTTTAAGAAATGTGGGAAATGTGGGAAACACCTCTACAAAGAGAAAGAATGGGACTGTGCATCTATGCCAAACTTCCACAAGTTTAAAAAAAAAAGTTTTGGCTACTCCCATATGCAGTAATTGAAGATAGGCTTGACTGTGTTTTAGACGACGAATTTTCTTTTAAGTTGACTTTGATGGTTTTAGTTGTTAAATACAAGTATAGTGGCTATCTGATGTCTACCTGAATGTGATAAAAAACAGGGAAAAAAGAATACTTCCTCTTAATCTCGAGGCTCTTAAGAGTATTAGTATTATATATAGTCTTAAGAGTCTTAATATTATGATGTGTATTTTTGCAGAGGTCTGGTTGGGTGTGTGCAAACTTAGCAGTGCTTTTACTAACAAAGTGAGTATATGCAAAAGGACAGAGAGATTTTAGTAGGAAATGCAATGTATTTGACAGCCAGATATACTTTTCATGTAACACTGTTTGGAATTTTTAAAAGAATACTTGATTTTACATTTATTTATTTTTCTGTCTTGTATTTCTGTAATGCAGGTTTAGGTAGCAAGCAGATCTACCTTAAGAGTGGTGATTCCTCCAGTGTGGCTGAACTGCTGGAAAGCTTCAAAAAAGATGCAAGGAGTGTTAAACTAAGAGCAGGAAAACATCAACTTGAAGATGTGACTGATGTATTAAAAAGTTTTCTTTCTCAAATAGATGATGCACTTCTCACTAAAGAACTTTATCCATTCTGGATCTCTGCATTAGGTAATGTATTCAATAACACTCAATACAAGAAAGGGGTTTTGTACATTTTCAGTATCAAAATTGAAGGTGGTGTTAATTACTTGCCCTGTGTTGACCTACATTATTTGATAATCAGCAAAACAATCATAGTGAGGAAAAATATTTAGAGCTTGGCTGCAATAAAATTCTGTTAATCAGAGATGACTTTGTTGCCTTTAAGTGAACCAAAATAACAAATAGCAATGTAGCCTTGACAACATAAACAGTAGACAACATGGTGTCGTAATTGGATCAGCCAAAGTAAGAAGTATTAAGTGATATTTTATGGAAACATTGGTGATAAAATTCAGCAAACAGAAAAACATTTGCGTAGGAAAAAAAGTGTGTACTGTCTTTTGACCGTATTTAAAAGTTTAGTTCAAAAGTGGCAAAATGTTGATTCTATCTACATAATAGTTAAATGACAATCTTGCTTAAATTCTTCAAATACCTTTTATGAACATTCACACAAAGTTATGTATATTAACAATTGAACTTATTAACAACTGTTACTTGGTTTTGTTTTCTTAGAAATACTAATTCAATTTGAAAGAAAATTTAAGCAGCTTCAACCCAAACTGTTACTTGTGATGTATTTAAAACATAAGGATGTTTGTCACTGTGTGGTTGACAGTAGAACCATGAGATTACTAATACATTAATTAGTTACTCATTACATAAATAGCAATGATTTTTATAGTGTGTATCAGCTCTGCCACTGTTTAGCTGTGTAACTTTGTACAACTCATCCACCACCCCTTCCCCTTTGCTCTCCTCTTACCAGTTTTATATATTTGGATCTTTAAACTGCTTTGGTCCTTGAGACACTTTCCTGTAAAAAATAAAAGGATGAAAAACTTTTTCCTTTCCCATCTCTGGGAAGTACATTATTATCTCTTAGAAGTACCTTTGCACTTGTGCATATGCAAGTGCACTCACGTGTGTACACATACAAATTACAGATTAAATATCCTTTGAGAGGAAAAGCAATTGCTATCCTGGGATCTAGTCTTAAACTGTAGCACATGGTGCTTGAGCTTAGAACTGGCCCTCCGTATTGCTGGTACAGTTTCCCTGAACTGGTGTACACTAATAGACTTTGTTAATAGTAGATTGTCAATATTGCCTTCTTGAAGAGGTTGATTGCATAAATCGTAGTTTTAAATGACTAGATGATGCCAATAGAGGTAATGAGGACTGCTGTTGCTTTTTTATGTGTATTGTTATTAGTGCTCAATGATTATTATTTTCCAGCAGATACACAGAATGAAAAGGAACGTGCAAGGAAATATGGAGCTTTTATTCGGACGCTTCCACCAGTCAACAGGGCAACTTTGGCTGCTTTAATTGAACATCTTTACAGGTCAATGCAAATGAAGCACTGTAGCAGAGAAACTCTTGTAATGTGTTTTCAGTATAACTCTACCATAAATGAAATGTGGCTTGTTTCATTAACTAGTAAGCAGCAAAAGCTAACCTAGTCATGGAGATTAATTATATTGGATTCTCTTTAATTTATAATGTGTTTTTTCTTCGGTTGTATTTTTAGCAGTAGGTATCTATAAATATCAATGGGGTGGAACAGCCTTACAGCGGGAGAGGACTGCCAGTGATTATGTCCAAGTAGTGTAGTTTTTGATATAGCTTCTTGATATGAACTCATTTTACTCCTGCCTGCTTGTCTTCCAGAGGGTTGTTGCAAATGATTATTGAAATTAAAAGGGTTTTTTTCAGGGAAAATGTCCTTCTCCACAATCTGTATTGGTCATAATAACTCTGAGAATTAGCTACTCTTTCTGTTTTTCATCAATGCTTCATTGCTTCATTTTGCAACTGAGGTAGCAGTAGAAAATATCCAAAATATAACTCATTTAAGCAATAAATGTCTTATTCCTAATCGAGTAAGCAGCAGCAAAGGTATAAAAAAAAAAATTGCGACTTGGATGGTTCTGCAGCATCATGGTTAAATCCTAATGGTCTATTTTATATTGTATTATCTATTGAGGAAGTCAGATTATATTCCTGGTAAATTTTGGTGGGAGAGAACGTGTAGAGCCTTTTCTTTACAGAGTATTGTGTTCAGAAATTACGTTACATAGCCAGGTATATAGCAGATGTTCTTTAAAAACTTCGTATGATTATCAGATTGGTTGGTGCCATTATTGGGATAAAGATTATAGTAAGTATCACAGTTAATAATGTTTCTATGCGTATCCAGTTCAGATATATTAATATGCGGTTCTGTCTGTTCTGAAAGTAGTTTGAATTCATGGGTATACAGCCAGATTTCTGTGATGCTTTAATGTGTTTTCTTTTAAAGGAGGACACAAAACTGATAGGAAAACTTCACCATATGTATAGAAACTAAAAAGAATATAATTTCTTTCCATATTTTGTTTGACCTTAGATCATAAGTTTGTGGGATATACTTATGTAACATAATACAGTGAAGCTGTATTTAGTATTGGTATGGCCTCACCTTGAGTACTGTGTGCGGTTCTGGGCCACACAATTTAAGAATGGTGTTGTGGTCTTTAAATGCATCCAGAGGAGAGCAACCAAGCTGGTGAAAGGGCTGGAAGGAATGGCCTTCTGGGAGTGGCTAAGGACTTTGGGTTTGTCTAGTTTGGAGAAAAGGAGGGTGAGGGACAACCTCATTGCTCTCGACAGCTTCCTGAGGAGGGGAAGTAAAGGGGGAGGCGTTCTTCTCTTCTCTCGGGGATCCAGGGATAGGTTGTGTGGGAATGGTTCAAAGCTGCATCAGGAGAGATTCAGACATTTAGGAAATAATCTGTTTATCGAGAGAGTGGTCAAATACTGGAACAGGCTTCTGAGAGGGGTGCTTGATGCCCCAAGCCTGTCAGTGTTTAAGAGGCTTTTGGACAATGTCCTTATAACATGCTTTTACTTTTAGTCAGCCCTTAAACGATCAGCCAGTCAGGTGGGATGATCATTGTAGGTCCCTTCCAACTGAACTATTCTATTCTAAATAACTTTGATATCACTTGAGAGGCAGATAGAAAGTATATGTTTTCATTTCTGTAATGAGATGTGAGATAAATAATGTAAAGAAACAAATATAAAAAAGCATAAATAACAGGTTTTTTTCATTGCATTTTATGTAGTTATTCATTTTGAAATGCACTCCATATTCTGTAGACAAGCCTCAGACAATTAAAGGAACAATGAAACCTTCTAAATATGTTTACTTTGCCTTCAACAGGGTGCAGAAGTGTTCTGAAATAAATCTTATGACCCCTCACAACCTAGCCATGGTGTTTTCTTCATGCTTATTTCAAACTAAAGGCCAAACTAGTGAAGAAGTCAATGTAATTGAAGATCTAATTAAAAATTACGTGCAACTTTTTGATGTAGGTATCTTCATATAAAGTGTACTAATTGCTCAGCTGTTAGACACTAAAACAGATAAATCTTCTTAAAGATGATCTTACTATTAGTAACACTGTCTGAAGATTTGCAGGCTTTTGAACTCTAATTCAGTGGACATTCTTTGCTTTAAATTTTATTTCCCAGCTAGCTTAGCCTGTGTAGGAAAAACTACATTCATATGATTGTTGTAAGCTGCTGTTTTCCAAAATGGTGCATATCCTACTTGCTGACACCAGCATACCAATTATAAGAAAATTTTAAGATTATGAGTATTTAAAATGATACTTCTATTCAAATCAGAACTGAAGCGTGGAAGAGCTCTGTGTTCTTAGTCTCTGAGCTGTGTGTACAATAAAGACTAGAGAAAGCATTTGGTTCCTTAAGCCTAGAATGAACATTAAATCAAACTGGAGAAAAAAGATGCTACTACTAGTAATTGATTTTAGCCATTTTGGTTTAGAGTTTACTGTGCCACTGTAACATTGGTAGTTTTTCATGGTGTCCTTTCTCATCCGATATGTATTACTTAAGTTATGGTAATGAATTGTATCAGTTAAGTGCTGTTTCTGACTCATAGAATATTTTGCATAGCTGCTTCTGTAAGGTGATGATCAGCAGTATTATTAATTATAACAATATTTATTATTGTTAATTATTTACTGTTGTTAGATGTAAGCATTCTTCTGTTATTTATATTTGTACTGCTCTTTGTTTATTATATTGAATTTGTGTTTGCTATTTCATGTTGTATTTTTTATACTAGCTCCCTTATACTTATTAATTGATCAAAAATGATCCATTTTAAACAGATAAATGAAGACCAGATCAAACAAATGGATATAGAGAACAGCTTTATTACCAGGTGGAAAGACACTCAGGTAAGTGGCAAATATCAACTGGTGTGAAAACAATTTTAAGAAAGACTATTTTGTTGTTTACAGGTTTTTATATTTAGATTACAAAATGTAAATTTCTCTGTGTAATGACCAGTGTTAACTACAGAGCTGAGGGAAATAAAATGAAGTAAAAGAAAGGCATAAACTGATAATGCAAAACAGTTCTGTGTAAAGCATGTGTTCTAACATGAGCACCAGGGTAACTTAGAGGTTGTTAAGTGCTTTTACTATGCTTCATAAATTGTGGTAGAAGGAAATGGTCAACATTTCCAAGTGTGAAAGTGATGCACTGTCTTTTTTCAATTTTAAACATGCATATTAAATACTTTCAAGTATTAATATTAATACTTTTATTTTTTTATGTGCTTTGGGTATACATTAGAGTTTCACCATCTCTTTGAGTTTAAAGCATCTGAATCTTTAGCCCCATCCTGTTTCATGACTATTTCTAGAACCTCAAAGCACAAATATTATTTGGGAAAGCTTCAGACGCATGCTAACAGTCAAACTGAACTTAGGGATACAATATATGAAAGTGGGAGATCATATGCTACCTACTGTAATCCTGTGTTCTAATCTTACCTGTAACAACTTCTGAATGTCTTCGGAGTGGTAAGAATCAGTGAAGTGATACCGTATTTCACTGTCTGAATGGTATTTGTGTGGAGTGCTAATTAAAGCAAAAATTGGTTTTGCCACACTACCAACTTGCTTGAATTAAGACAGGTAAAAGGAGATGTAGGGAGGTTAGAAGCTTTTTCAGAAATCTAAAATAGTGGAAGAGAAGCTTTCAGTGATTTTGTAGTCTATAGGGCTTTAGAAACTAATAGATTTTTCTCTGGTAGCTTTCTGTAATGTTTTGTCTGTTGGCTGCCTTCCCCATTCCAGCAACCTTGTTAGCTATCATTAAGACGACAGGGTCTTGCAAGTACATGTTGAAATTGCATGTTCTTTGAATTGCGATCTGGAGTCTTTATTTTCAGCTCATGTTCCCTTGCTGTCTGGGTCAAAGAGGGCTGAAGCTTTTTGACCATAATGACCTACTGTGAATGTGCATATGGAATGTAGAATGCCTGTGTCCTCCTTTTGGTGCCTGGTGGGAAGTGACCAAGTTACTGGGAAACAAAGTTTATTTCTAGTGCCTGTCTTGCAGAATAAATCATCTGCCTTAGTAATGGCAACCCCCACCTCCCCACCCCCACCCGAATTTGATACCTGTAAGAGCATTCTGCAAGGCAGAGGCTGAAGTATCTTTAATGGAACTTGCTTATTCTGGGGTCCATGAAAATGACCTTATTGAGATTAGAGAATAAAACTTTGATGCCAAAGATAGTGAAAATACATGGACTTTTAAATACAGTCTCTTCTGTGGTTTTGGAATTGAAAAAATGGTTGTTACAGCTTGTTACGCCGTTAATGTTTTCCAAGCAGCTCTGGGAAGGTATAATGGTTAAATATTTGTAGTAACTTTTGCAAAGTTTAGGGAGATAGGAGAGGAGTTTCATGAGTAGAGAAAGAGACATTGGAGACATTTAATTAGGTAGAAAGGAAGCTAAAAGGTGGTTCATGGATGGAATAATTTAGTAGCAACTGCTGACTAGGTGGGTTTATCTAAAACTGAAGCTGTGAGGAATATAAAAAAGACCCAAATAAAGAGGTTTTGTTCTGTATTTTTTCCACCCCAGATACCACTGTGAAATCACCTTTATGAGGTGTATTGTATTTAGAAGGCTGCCTATTGAAGAAAGAGACTTCCATTTGTTTGTTAGTTTTTTAAATAAGTCTAGACTTTCTAAATTTAGTAAGGAAGGTTTGTATTAACCTTCTGGCACTTGAAAAGCTAGTCTTCCAAATTTTAAATTTTATAATCAAATTTGAACCCTCATGAATAATTTGGCCTATTTAGACTAGTTTCCATGGGACTCTCCAGGTTGTTGGGAAGCTGAGTTATAGAAATACCGGGACTTTTTAAATGGAAATACTGCAATTTTAACTATTCTTATATTGCTGTCAGAAAACTCTCTAGCATTAAAGTCAGCCTTCTGAATTGAACAACTACAGTGTTAATGGACTCTTGCTTGATTCTCATAACGCATACCTAAGCCTTAAATCTTTGTGAAAAATAGCAATATCACTTAAACCTTAAAAATGAAACAATCTGATCCCTAATCACAAAATTATTGTAGAATCATAGAATATCTCAAGTTGGAAGGGACCCATAAAGATTATCCAATCCCATTCTCACAGGACTACCTAAAGGACTGACATACAAACACTCCTTAAACTCTGACAGGCTTGATGCTGTGACTGCTTCCATGGGAAACCTGTTCCAGTGAGTGACCCTCTCAGTGAAGAACCTTTCTCTAATGTCCAATCTGAACTTTCCCTGATGCAGCTTCATTCCAGTTACCTAGGTTGAAAGGAACCTGTTGAGATCCTAGTCTAATTACACTGCTGCTCAAGCATGGCCTCTTAGAGCAGGTTGCCTAGAACTGTGTCCTGTCAGATTTTGAATATCTGATAGCTGGGATTACTCCTCCCAAGGTGCAAGACTTGAATTTCCCCTTGTTGAAATGAGATTCCTCTCTGCCCAGCTCTCCAGCCTGTCAAGATCCTTCTGAATGTATCAACTACTGCTCCCCATTTAGTACCATCTGCAGACTTCCTGAGGATGTGCTCAAGCCCATTATCCAGATCATTGATGAAGATTCATGGTCTCCTGGCTGTTCAGCCAGTTTTCAGTACACATTACTGTCTATTTATCTAACTTGTATCTTGCCAGCTTGTCAGTGATGATGTTATGGAAGACACTGTCAAAGGGTTTATTAGTAAAATTTTATTTAAAGTTTTAGAAATGAGGTAAACAACATATGCTGATCCTTTCATCCAGTAGTATTCTCCTTGTAGAGCACTATCAGTTTTGTTAAGCATGATTTCCCCTTTGTAAGTCCATGCTGACTAATTCCTGGTCACCTTGTTCTCATTCATGTGTTTGGAAATGCTTTCAAGAAGAATTTTCTCTATCACTTTCCAAAGGACTGAGGGGAGGTTGACCAACTCGTAGCTCCCAAAATCTTCCTGCTTGCCCTTTGTGAAGATGGAATTGGTACTTGTGCTGCTCCCGTCTTTGTGAACCTCTTCCAGTTGCTGTGACTCCTCAGAGATGATTACAATATCATCAGTGGGATTGCTCAGCATTCATGAGTCCTACTTGTCAGGCCTTATGAACTTACGTACATCTAGTTTCTTGAAGTGCTCCTTAACCTGGTCCTCCTCCACTGAGGATATTCTTCCTTGCTCCAGACCTTCCCTCTGGTTTTAGGGGCTTGGGATTCCTGAAGGTCAGTCTTATCAGTAAAGACTGAGGCAAAGGTGACACTGAGTACCTTGGCCTCTTCTGTGTGATCTGTCACCTGGTCCCCTGCCGTATTCAGCAGCAGGCTCGTGTTTTCCTTGGTCTCTCATTTGCTCTTTATTTTCACATAGAATCCTTTCCTGTTGCCCTTCACATCCCATGTATGTTTCAACTCAGCATCAGCCTTGGTTTCTTCTAACCTCATCACTGCACGGTGGGGAAGTAGCTCTGTGCTTTTGCTGGGTAACCTGCCCCTGGTTTGTCTTTTCTACACTTCATTTGGATGTCAGCCAGGAGCTCTTTGCCCATCCATCCAGGCCTTATAAATAGAAAGGGATGATTTGCAGTGCTTTACAGTATTTAAAATTGGGAAGACAGCAGTGAAAGGCCTTCTTATTTTATTAGGTGGTATGCAACTGTCAAATTTGTTCTCATTCATTCTTAGCATGTTGCTAGAAATTGCTACTTATAGTTTCAGAGAGAACAATAGTTGTACAAGTAGAACTTAGAAAATTGAAGAACATGGCACTTCCTACTTTAAAGTGAGAGAAAGGGCTGAAAAGAAATGTGTTCAGACTTGTATGTAAATGTATACATTTGAAAACCTGGGTTATTTTAAATCCCATGTGAAAAAAAATGCTCCAAGAATGTAGTAAATAAGTGCTAAATACTTACATATGATGTATGAGAGAGTCTCAGCAGGACGAGAGAGTCTGCCTGCTGAATCTCCTAGATATGACATGTCACTGATACTGAATCATGATATCAGCTGGGTTTATCTGTACTCTTTTGCTGTATTTATGAAGTGTTTTCTCAGATAATTTCTAGAATAAATTAATACACCTCAGCTGTGATTTTTATGTTAACCTTTTTTTTTTTTTTTCTGGCAAGAGGTCTTGTGGTTATGTAGCACAAATTGATGGGGAAGTCCAAAGATCTTAGGTGCATGAGGGCTAACCTTACCTGAGGTGCAGAAGCACTGCCTGGCTCACACTGATTTTGGAATCCCAGTTGCTCAAGGCAAAGGCCTGACCATAGTTTGCTCTGTTTTTTTTCCAGGCCTGTGCTTATAGGTTTCTGGGTGCATGAACTTGGCCAATGTGTCATGTAAGAAGCAGTATTTCCATTTTAAGAACTTAGTGCAAGGCTCTTGGATCCCAGATGTACTGTTTTGTCCCAGATTAAGCTCTTAAATTACTTCTGAAATGGTTAGGGAAGGGAGACTTGGAGTTTTAACAGTCAGCAAGCTTCACAGGAAGTCTTCTGACCTAGCACATAGCTGGGATGCAGAAGGAACGAGCCTCTTAAATTGTCCCTTTTGTGAATACCTGAACATATGTGTGCCAGATGCTGATTCACAGATTCAAGCCATCCTCTTGAGGTACTTTCTAAAGGAGAACATGAACGTTTTCTTCCATTTTAATATGCAGAAGAGGTATGAGGAGGCTAAATACTTCCTTGAGTGAGGTGAGGGCTGACCTGAATGCATTTTACCTTCTCTTGAGTATGTGCGGTTACAGTGCAGAACGTCATTATTAGCTGCAGTGGAATATATTTCCTTTGCATTGATTCCATTTGATTGCACCCCTTCATATCCTTCCACAACTTTACAATCACCTGGAATAACTCAGTGTATCTGTTATTGGCACTGACTTGGAAATGCGAATACAAATCATTAGGTTTGGCAGTGACTAATCCAGAGCCTAAATGACTCCTGGAGGAGTTTAATGGTTAGATGAAATGAGCTTTTTTTACATTATCAAGATGCACCAGACCTAAATAAGAAAAGAAACTTAGGTACCAAGAATATTTTAATAGAAAAGGCTAATTTGTTAGGTACCCAAATATTTAACTGATTGTTTTGAGGATTGCTATTTTGAAATTAAACACTGGAAAGCTGTTTAGTCTCCTTTTGCATTGTTCAACTCCTTATGTGACTAAACATTTTGATTTTCCATATGAACTGTCACATAAATGAAGGGAAAAAATATTAGAAATACCTGTATGCTAGAAAATCTCTATCAGAAAAGAAGACAGAAAAAATTATTAATGAAAAATTATTGTAGTAAAGTTCTGCCTTTTTCACTCTTCTGGAAATGTTTTACTATTAAGACCTAATAAAATATTTTATGATATATTTGTATTGTGTGACCAAAATGGATTTGCACTATAAATTGTGTACATTGTTGTATGGCCTTATTCTTTAATACAGGCTTGATTGGCATAAATTGGAAAATAGTGTACAGAACACAGAATGATCTAACTTCCTGTTTCCCAAACAGACAATTATTTCAACTTAAAGCTTTGGTTGACGTTCTCCCTGTAAAGAAAATAAGTAATGTAAAATTCTTAGACTAAACTTGGACTCTGGAACATTATAAAACTGTGTATCTAAAGTTATTCCAGATTCCTACTTGGAAAACATGAATTCTTAATATTAAGTACACATTTTTACAACTTGTTATGAGGAAAATAGTATCTGAGGTGCTGGATATATTCCTTAATCTCTGTCAATATTGTATCTGAAGACATCATGAAATGCTGAGTTTGAGTTAGAAAATGTTTTGGATCTTATTGAATTGTTGGTATCTTTACACTGCATGGCGTTTTCTGGAAAAAGAGCCCCCAGAAGTCAAGATAGCAAATACAAGCTCAAGAGGCAGTTGGGGAACATGTGCCCCAGAGATAACAGCCTTTTTTCTTTTTAGCTTTCTAATGAGCAATGAACATTGGAACAAATCTTCTGCTTTTTAATGGTTGATATGTTAAAGTTTGAACAGTTTTTAAGGATACGGACTGCATTCTCTGTTATGTCAGCCTATTATCCCTTGATTATAACAGCTGAGGAATGGATTCCTCAAGAGCCTGACTGTCATTTGTGGCAATTTGATTGTGACTATGAACATTTTCCCCCTCTGAATTAAGATGTGGAACATTTTTGCCAGTTGCCAATTTTTCCATAGCAGATGTTCTTAATGTAACTAGTGTTTCAATTTAAAAATATCTTGTCCTGAAACTCCATGTACACATAAGATGTGAAATTTGTGACTATGTAATGCCTGGGACCAATTCAGTGCAGAAGAGAATAATTCTGATCAAAGATGGTGCACTTGCTATTATTTCAAAATATTTACTGCCTGAAACTCTCTGATTAAAGAAGCTTCTTCTAGGTGGTTACAAGGATGGTTTGAGATTTTAAATATAACTTTTCCTCTAGAATAATTCAATGTTTCCCTAATTATGCGTAGTGGTGTCAGTAGGTTTTGCTGGGGAAATACATTAGAGCCAGACCTGGACTAACACTGAGTGTCTTTGAAAAAGATTGGCCTTGCTGTTTGTTATAGTTTATACTCGTGACAGAAGCTGTAAGTGTAAAGTACATATTACTCATTTTGGAAGACTAAATTATATGGATGCCTACACTTTATATTTTACCAGTGTTGGCCATATAAACTTCTTTTAAACTGCTGTTGTTAAGTCCACCTTAGCATTTGATGTTTTTCTAACTGTATAAAGAATAGCCAGACCCCAGCCAGTTGTCAGGAGCTGTATTTGCTAGTACAGACCCGGAACAGGATAAACATTTTTCAGAATAGAAACTGTGGTTAGTTGGAATGATGTAGCTTAACTTGGTATCTTTCATTATTTTACTGAAAGACAGGGGCATGCTGAACTGCACTCTTTCAGCTGTTCTATTTCCTCTGTCAGTACCATCATTCGGCCTGTAAATGGTTCGCAAGACAATGCGCATGGAAGACTTGCATATGCAGACCGTGTAACATGGAGGTTGAACTTCAGGGTCATGCAGGAGAGGTAGCTCCTTGGCAACTTTTTTGGATGGGCTTCCACTTACTTTAAAACTGATGACATGGTGCAGACCAAGCAATGCAGACCTCAGGCAGCTGCAATTGGAAATTGTGTGTAAGGTTCTTTTCCATTTAACATCTGATAGTCTGACATTATTGCATGAAAAAGTGCACATATGTGTGGGAAAATCACTGATGCGGATACTTAATGCATTTGGGTTGTATTACCTCCAGGCTGGTGATGCAGCATGTTCAGAGAAGAACAACTGAAAAAAGTTTCTCCTGCAGGCCTGGAAGTTCTGTTTGAAATGTCATTGAAGTTCTGTTCCAGGTGGCACTTCATTAGCTGCTCTTCATTTTCTGTCCACCATACACTTACGCCAGCTGTTTCTGGTTGCTGCTGTAATTTACATCCCATTTTCTCTCCATACGGCTGTTTACATGAGCCCAGTGGAAATCAAATGTCAGCTTCATTCTTATTTCCAACCTTTTTCTGTAATATCATCTGAAAAGCAAATTTTACAACTAAATTAGCTTTTTTGAGTCTGTGCCACTAAAATTAAGCAGCTTTCTTCAAAGTGGCTTTGTAATGCTTTTCCTCGCAAATGTTTCCATTAGTTTTCTATTCTCGGAGGCTAAACTAACTTTAAAGTCACCGTTTTACAGAATGTTAATGTTCTTTAAAATTGAGTGCTGCTATTTATTTTTTTATAGAAATATAGTTTTAGCTTCTGTAAATTAGTCAGAATGTATCTAAAAGCTTGCCTTTATCATTTTCTCCACATCTTATTCCATATATGATGCAGGTTTTTTTGCTGTTCTTAACTGCTGCTTCTGTTTGTAGTAATAATATATAAAGAAGTGGCATGACTATGAACACTGTTCTGAATTTTGAGACAAATCTTTATTCTCTTTATATTAATTCAATTGTTAATTCTTTTTATGGGCTTAGTAATACAATGATATACTTCCTAAAAGGTCTAGTTCTGATCATCACTATGTATTTAGTTTTATAAAATATTTTTGGTACTGGGATGAATTACAATCTCTTGAAGATGCTTGTAATGATACTGCAAGGGAATTGGAGCAGGCAAAATGAAAGATATTTTTAACTGTAGAAAATTAAAGTTGTCTCTCATTTACAAAGATAATTTTATTGCCATAATTGAGCAAACCTACTAGTGATGGAAAATACTAAATTCCTTCTCATGAATCAAATTTTTCTCCTTGATCATGAAATGCTAGATTTACTGACTTTCCAGTTTTTGTAAGTTTCCTATTGTTAGACATTCCTATATTACGTTTGTTGGTGTTTAATTTATTAAACTATTATATATTATGTCATACACTTGCTTTATGTTCTATTCCACATGTTAGCATTGTATATAAAGTTTAGATCTCTCCAGCAAATTTGAAGAGCTGTATTTAGCAGAGGTTGATATCAAGAGCGTTTTTTTTTATTCCTTTTAATCACAAGTTTTCATTGTGATTAATAACCGTAAATGCAGTCTGACTAGTAATGACTTTTGTCTAGGTATGTATGTATGGTTATATGATTGAAATATTCTGTTATGTGTAATTTTTCCTCTCATTTTTAACTAACTCATTTTAATTTGTGGTTCCTTTTCTTTGTAATCGTTTTAAATTCTGTTCATCTGTTTTGGTTCTGAAGCGAGCCTGGCTATCTTCTAAATCAGAGTTACAGTTCTGGCAATTTAAGATACTAAGGTACAATCAGTCCTAGACTTTGCAGTCTTAAATATAAATTTAAAATTTCCAGTTAATTCATGTCTCTCCTAGTTTTCCTGCTTTTGAATGTGTTTTTGTGAAGTGTGTTCATTTTGTTTGATAGATTCTGTTGGGTTTAGTGAGAGTTTGGATTTTCCTCCTGAATCTGTGAATAGCCAAATAAAAGTGAATGCAGTGCACTCCATTGGAGTCAACACTTGGACTACTTTTGTATGTAAGTGGGTGGGGGAAAAAAAAGTTGAGTTCAGTAGGCAATAGCACATCTCCTAGATAAAAAGTGCACTTCCTCGTTTTAAAAGGATATTTAAAATATTTTTAAGATAGTCTAACTTATTTTTTTAATTGTTTTGTTTTAGGTTTCCCAGGCTGGAGATTTGCTTATTGAAGTTTACGTGGAAAGAAAGGAGCCAGACTGTAGTATTATAATCAGGGTTAGTGTGTAAAAGTTGTACAGTGTCTTTACTAAGCACTTCTTCATGAAGTATACCAAACTTTTTTTCATACTTGTTTTTATATAATTACATAATGAAAGTATGAATTCATACCTATCACTATTCTTTTAAAATTTGAGGTGTTTGATGTTTTAAAATTTGATGTGTTGCTTAAATTTTGTAAATACTGATTATTATGCATTTTTAAGGAAATGTTGTGATATGATTTTAAAGGGGAGATGCCCTTCTTTAGTTTTACTGCAGTATTCAGTGGTATAAATTCTCACAGCTATATAGGTGCCACACACAAGAACATTAACAAGTACTCCGTGAACGATGGTTTTATTAAATAGTACCAGGTCATATAAATGACCTTTCTCCTGACTTTTCTTTTTGCTGGTGATTATCTGCTTGAGCAATAAGAAACCAAAGCTTGTTATTTACTAGAATTGAGATTTTTTTCTGCCTTGTATCTGAGTATACTTTAAACACGCTCGTTTCCATGTAGTAGTGCTCTAAGGTTTGCATGTTGAGGAAAAAAGTCTCACTATTGCAATGACAAAGGATAGGTGCTATGAAGAAGTCTTCCCATGTTACACCTGTTTCTGTTTCCTTTCTGTTGAGCATCTGACTCTCAAACACGTGTTTGTACATATATGTGGTATACATGTATACACGTATACCTACATGCACATAAATCGTGATTATTTAAATGGGAATAAAAATGGGAATATGCATTGCTAAGATAAAAAAAGGTTACTTCTATAATATTTATCTTCCTATACTCAGGAAAACATCACAGCTTTTTTTATTCTTTTCTAATTTTTCAAGGGTGGAGAATAGGAATTTCAAGTTAGCTAAAAATTAGAACTTCAACTTCATGGAACAGAATAAGGAAAGCATGTTAGAGTTTGACAAATAATACATGAGTTTCCGACTATGTATATCTGTTGCTTGTTTTTTTAAAAGTCAGTTGCAGGGAGGAGGATTTTTTTTTTCAAAATAAATGAGAAATTGATAATTGTAATATATTATAAACTGACTGAATTTGTGTTACAGGTGTCACCTTTGACGGAAGCAGAAGAATTAACTAATGATGTTTTAGGAATCAAAAACATTATTCCCAACAAAGATGACATCTGGGCTGCTTTTGAAGTACTTGAAAATGGAGAATTGGGTTAGTGACACTTAAATTCATTCACGTTCATCATATATTATTATTTTTATTTTTCAATGCTTAACATAATAAAAAGCTAAGTTAAGGTGTTACTAAAAAGTTTATAGAAACAAACCAAAAATTAGCCTTCGCGCCAGTGTTTTACATTTGGTTACTGGGGCATCTGCATGTTTCCTCTCTACTCTTTACCAGAAATAATGTGATGAATTGTTTTAAAATGCTTACAAATTGGAGGCTGAAAAAATTTTCATTATATTACTCTGCTTCACAGGTCATCAGCTATAGAAAAGCAGATCTTACCAATAAGTCTAAAAGAAAAAAACTTATTTTCATTAGACTGTCAGGAGTTGATTTTATAAGGAATAATGGTTTTCAGAAAATGAAACAAGAAAATACATGTAATGCTTATGGGCAAGGATCTTTTATGTGATCAATTATTTTATATGTGTAGACAAAAAAGAAGGCATGAAGTGTATAGTCCTGTGTTTATGGCAAGTTGGCAGTTGGCATTATGGTGTATCTGGAAGAATCATGAAACATTTGTTTTAAATACCGTTCTGCCACCAACAAGAACAATATTAATGAACTGTAAGGAGATTTTAACATTGGGAGTGCTTTATGCATGCTGAAGCCTGCACTTTATTAATAGAGATACTTAAAATAGTAGGTATTTTTAAAATGAAAACATTTTTATGATTACTGATGTCTGATCTTTTGAAGAATACATGGAGGACGGGCATATGCTTTTAGTAAAAAGACTATTTGCACTTCATAGTAAGTGGCTGCTCTTACTGTTTTCACGTTACAGAGGTGTACTGTGGACTAGTGTATTTCTGAAGTGAAGATACTTATTTTCAAGTTAAGGAAAAAAAAATTGTAAAAAAAAAAAATGTGGAAAACTAGGATTACTAAATGTTCCAAGATTGTTTGATTAGTTTTGCTGCACTTGATTTTCAGTTGTACTTCCAATAATCTCTTCAGATTTACTAATATTCCCAATGTACTCAGTCTTGACCTTGGCAGTATCAATAACAAGAACGGAAGTGCATTCTCCTTTTTGACTTGAACTAAGTGGTCCTGATCCCTCTTTGCATCTTGCAGTCTTGTGGTAATGCTGTATAGAGTTTTAACATAGAGTTTACTTCCAGATGCATAGATGCAGGTGTCAACTGACAAAGAATGGTAGCATCTATTATCTTTAGAAGAGTCATGATAACTCCTACAAGTACTCTAGAAATCCCATTTCTTTTGACTGGGTAATGGAAAAATTTCAAGGGGGAATTTTGTTTTCTTAAACTTGATATATAGCACTTACAGGCAAATGAAAAGTAAACTAGGTATGGCCAAGAGAACATAAAAGTAAATACAAAAGATAGACCCTACAGCAGCTTCTTGAGGTATTTGAATGCAACAACTAGTATTTTAGTGCGGGATAGAAATGTCTGAACTAATAACTATTGAAGATGGACAAAATTAAGCTTAGAGAGAGATACTACAGGACCTATATAGGACAATAAATATTGGCAAGGGATTAATATATCCCATTGAAACAAGAGTTTACAACACAAAGTAGAAATGGGATATCAGCGTTTCAAAACACCAACAAACAAGTGAAAAGCAAACTAAATAATGTCCTAATTCAGCACGTGGCTCCAAATAGTAGAAACTGTGTTGATGAAATATCTACTTCATGGACACCTTTCTGGAGGAATCTGTACATCAGAACAGGTGAACTGAATTATTAATGTTGAAAAATAAAAATAATCATGTAGTAAGAGGCCCTTACTCAGGAAGATGCCTGTGGTGCTGTGGCTGGATCTAGAAGATTTGCAAAGGCTGAAACACAGAAAATGACAGAGAAAAATAGTCCTGTGCAGTCTGTGGTCTGATTGTAACACTGAAGAACTAAAATACTATTTGAGTCTTTGCTACTGCAAGCTGGTCTTGCTAGGATCATGTAACAAACACCACAGAACATTACATGATCTAAGGTGTTTACAAGTAAGTTGAGATTCTGACGTGTCTTGACAGAAACAAAGTTTGCTTATTTGTTTCAAAGGTACAGTAATGAACACTGTGTCTTTTCTGGCAGAAATTAATTTTCTTCTTGTGTTCCTGCCATGGTCTGGTACCTGTCCAGCGCATGGTGGTATAAGTTTGTTACTCTCAATCCTAGAGTTCTATGGGAGTTATTTTACTTTTTAAGATACACTGCCCTGAAAACGAACCCTGCGAAGGCAAGAAAATCAGAATCTTATCTCTTCCAAAAAATATTTTTCCTCTGATAGTTAATGATTTTTAAGGTGAAAATGACTGGTTTGGGATGTTTACCAGCATATAATGACCTAAGTAAAAGGGTAATTGGACATATGTGTTGGCTCCCTGCTCTTGAATATACTAAAACTGCAATATTAAAAATCAACTAAATTATTCATATATAGAAAACTTGAAATAATTGATAATTTTATCTAACCTAGTGCAGAACATTGAATACCATATGCTTTTACAAAATAAGGAGTGGGTTTTTTTTTTAGTAATTTTCGCGTGATGGATAGTTTGTAAAGTAGGTGTGTTGCCAGTAAAATAGCTAATGGCGTTTCAGCATGATGATTTATGTACCGTGTAATTCATGATGACAGATGGTCTTAAATGTAACTATAAATTAAACAGTAGGTGTTTACTCTGGGAGTGCTGGTGTTCTAGGAAGATGTGATGATTTGCCACTGTTTCCTGTCTTTGATTTGTAAAGTTCTTCTCCTTTAAAACAGATTTTTCTCTCTTGTACAGAGGCAACAAGTTGTTTTAACTTTATCACAACTGAGTCTGTAGTTTCCCAAAAGTTTAAAAGAAATTTTAAAAGTTTAACCATTTAAAACAAAAGGGCCAGAAGAAATAGTTTTATAAAGCAGGTATTAAGCTGCTGTCTGTAGCATGGCTTTTTGTTAAGCTGCTTTGTTATCCTGTCTGAATAATAAAATCTGTATAAAAGTGGTATAACAAATCTATAAGGTAGGTTTTTTGCATCCCAAAGCTGCAGTAGTTTTTTCTATCACTTAAGTGTATTATTGGTGGCTGCTGCTTTCTTAATCTCCGGTGTTCAGGGGTTCAGGAAAATACATTCTGCCAAAATATAGTGCTAGACAGTCCCAAAGCAGCTGCTGGCATTTCATATTCATCTACTGTAGCAGAAATGAAAAATGAGGCATACTTTTCCCTTCAGTACTGCAGAGACACAGGGCTGGACTGCCTGACCCTACATGACAGTGTCACACAGGTATGACTTAAGAAGAGCTGGATACAGCTCCGGGAAAGGCCTGACCTACAGAAGTTGGTGTGCAGTTATGAACTTCAGTGCAGATTTAGGGACTATTTTCAAGATCTTCCCTACTTTCTTTTGGTATGTATACTGGGGTTTATATGGAATATTGGCTGGACTTTCTCACCACTTCAGTTTTTCAGTCATATGAAAGAGTTTCTCTTTTAGCATGGATGATACCTATCAGCAAATCTGTTTGAGCAACTAAAGTGGTGAAGAGCACATATACAGTCTAGTCATGCCCTCATCTATTGGTATTTTAATCTTGTGGTACTCTTTGTATGAGGTTAGGGTGTAAAAATGCAAGTCTGGAAATTCCCCACGTAGGGGAGTTGCAAGAAGTACCCCACAGCAACAGGAAGATGACCTAGTAACACTACAGGCTTTTCCCTTCTAGTAAAAGGAATATATTTGTCCTGGGTCCAACATGATGGAACCGGAT
>NW_010409895.1:0-222 GCF_000710305.1 Buceros rhinoceros silvestris
GACATTCAAAGCTCACCCAGTCCAACCCCCTAAAGGGAGCAGGAACATCTGCAACCACAGCAGGTTGCTCAGAGACCCAAGGGCCAACTTGACCTACAGTGGTGCCAGGCATGGGGCTTCTCCCAGCTCTCAGGGCAACCTGGGCCAGTTCTCACCACCCTCAGCAGAAACAATCTCTCCCTCCTCTCTGGTCTCACTCTCCCTCTGCCAGTTGACCACATC
>NW_010409895.1:253-3839 GCF_000710305.1 Buceros rhinoceros silvestris
CCCTCCCAGCAGAGGGTTCCCACTCTCAGGGCAGTCCTGGGCCCTCCTCTGGCCCCGCTCCAGCAGCTCCCTGTCTCTGCTTTGCTGAGGAGCCCAGAGCTGGACCCAGCCCTGCAGGGGGGTCTCCCCAGAGTGGTCAAGAGCAGAGGGTCAGGATCCTCTCCCTTGAGCTGCTGCCCACGCTGCTGGGGCTGAGCGCAACACATGGGTGGCTTCTGGGCTGCGAGCTCCTGTTGCTGGGTCCTGTTCAGCTTTTCACCTCTCCCCAGCACCCCCAAGTCCTTCTCTGCAGGGCTGCTCTCCATCCCTTCATCCCCATCCTGAGCTGATAGCAGGGCTTGTCCTGACACAGGGGCAGGACTGTGTACTTGGCTTTGTTGAACATCATGAGATTCCCATGGACCCACTTCTCCAGTTTGTCCAGGTCCTTCTGAATGGAAACACAACTGTGGGTGCTGAGGCTCTGCAGCAGTGGTTGTATGTCTGCCCACTAATGGGGACCAGGGCATGAACTTCCTTATTTGGTTGTCCTCGTGCTCACAGCTTTGCTTCTCTTATCAAACTGCCATCACCACAACTCACAAGTTTTTCCTCACTTTTCCCTGATTTCCTCCTCCATCCCACTGCAGGAGCTGTGATGAAGTGACTGGGTGGGGGCTTAGCTGTTGGCAGGGTCAGCCCACCACACTCAGGCACAGAATCTGGGGCTATGTCCAGAGAGAAGGCTCACATAAGTAAACCCGACTGGTGGCAGCAGAATCAAATTGGTCTGTACCCACACTCTAGTTCCTCCTCTCCCACCTGCTCCCAGCTTGGCTCCATGTGGGATAATTCTCAGGGCAGCTGCTCTCCTGCTGCTGAGTGTTGGCCAAACCTGACTTTGGCTTCTCTCAGCATTCCTGTATCTACCTCAAACTAAGGTCCTGTTGACTCAACCTGGAGTATTTTCTGCTGATTTGCTTTTAAGATCCTCATTCCTCTACCTTGGCCTAACCCTGTGGACTCCCTACGAATGTCCCAGGGTTAATGATCTTCATCTTCCCTCAAGCCTGTTTCAGCTGGTGGGGGATTTCTCTTTCATCTGAGGGGAGAAAAACCCAGATGGTGGAGGGAAGTGGCATGGTGGCTTTTCACTCTGTGTACCAGTATTGCCCTGTGACAGGGAGCTAGTGTAACTCTGGGAGGAGGGAAAGGTCTCCTTTAAGAATCCTCTGTGGCCCTGCACTGACAATGCCTCTACTTTTGTATCTGGAAGCGTTGTGTAAATGGCCCAGAACTGAAGACCTTTCCACCTAAGAAAGTCATCCCGAAAGGAATGTTTTGTTGAAGTCCTTTTGCAGGGCTCTTGCCCTTCCAGGCAGCTGTGCCTGTTTGGTTGCACACATAACAGCATGATGGATATATTTATACCTTTTGGAAGTTCTCATATTCTTTTGATGCTTCTGCAAAATATGTCTCATGGCTTATTTGTGCTTCTAGCCTTTATTTCAGTCTGATGTTGCTGCAGCCTGCCAAATTTTACCTGTTTTGCAATGGGTGGGCCAGTTTCTTATACGTGTGGTGACAAGCTTTGGCACTACAGCTTTGGCCATGCTCAGCATGAGCAAGGACATAGGATCCAGCTTCAGGTGTGCTCAAAGCCCCTTGTCCAGCAGAGGGACAAGGTACTTTGGCGGGGTGAATAAGTAGAATCATCATGTTTGCGAGTCCATCCAGCCGGACAGCTGCTGGAGCAAGTTTTTCCATTCACCCTTCGGGTGTGGTCAGTAGTCCCACTGCTCTGGAAATGGCCGCAAGGGACGATTTCTAATGGCTGCAGGACAGTGCATACACTGACAAAGAATTTTCTTTTCTCCCTAGGACATTTCAAATCTTTGAGGATTTTTTTGTTGTTGTTGTTTCTTTTTTTTTTTTTTTGAGAATAAAAATAGGTCCATGAAATCCTGAGCCAGAGCTATGAATTCTCACCAGCTGCCTGTGACAGTATTTCCAGATGTTCCTGCTCGTAGCCATCATGGCCCACCGCAGGAATCCCAGCAAAGGGGCTGTCACTTTGATCTCTTTCTACCAACTCCAGTGTACCCGCCATCTCTGCTCCTGACTCTCCTGGCTGGACTGCCAATTGCCCTTGTCTGCAAAATCTGTTACAATACAGAGATGTTCCTTCGCTTAACCAAGGGTCTTCATTTCCTATTCATTAAAAGTTTAAATGACAATTCCTGGGCATCTCAAACAATGGCTGTTTGTACGGAGGCTGGAGCTAAGCCCGTATTTGCATCCTTGAAGGGCATTCTTGCTGAAGGAAGCGGTATGGGGCCTCACACCTGGAGAGACAGGAAGATCCCATGCCTCTTGCCGTGCTTTTGTCAGGTCTGATCCCACTGTTCTGCTGCCAGCAGGCTGACGTGGCATTTCACATCCAGACGTGGGAGGGCTTAATGAGGAACGGGCACTGCCCGTTGTGGGACAGACGATTTGCTCCTCTCTTAACCTAGCACGGCTGAAAGACAGCAGAAGTACAGAAAGTATAAAAACACAGAGCTGGGAACATTAATCCCTGCCACCAGCTTTTCATTGCGAGGTGAGGACAGCCACAACACAGCTCCTGGTGTCACCACCTCATGGGCATCGTCATGGGCTCTGGAAAGGAAGAGCAGCTGGGTTCATCCACCCCTCCGCCCTCCTTAGGAGGTGCTGGGAGCTGCACTTGAACATATCCTGTGCTGGTGTCACCACCTCATAGTACTCCTGCAAAGTACCTTTCTGCAGTGTTGTGAATCTCCCCCGAAGACTGCCTGGGCATCGTCATGGGCTCTGGAAAGGAAGAGCAGCTGGGTTCATCCACCCCTCCGCCCTCCTTAGGAGGTGCTGGGAGCTGCACTTGAACATATCCTGCTGTAGGACTCCTGATGAGTGTGGTGCCTAAACACCAGACCTCCTTCTGGAATCTTTCGGCCTGACTAGTGGGCTGTCCACATTGATGCAATGGGCTCTGAAAGTTCACAGACCCACAGAATCTTGGACTGGTGGGGCTGGCAGGGGCCTCTGGGGATCACCCAGCCCAATCCCCTGCTCCAGCAGAGTCACTACAGGGATCTCTCCAGAGCAGGAGAATCCACAACCTCTCGGGGCAGCCTGGGCCAGGGCTCCCTCAACCTCACAACAAAGAAGTTCCTCCTCCGGCTCAGGTGGAACTTCCTGGATTCCAGTTTGTGCCCATTGCCCCTTGTCACAAAGAAGTTCCTCCTCCGGCTCAGGTGGAACTTCCTGGATTCCAGTTTGTGCCCATTGCCCCTTGTCCTGTCACTGGGCACCACTGGGCAGAGTCTGGCCCCTTCTCCTGACTCCTCTTTAGCTCTTGATCACATTGAGGAGGTCCCCTCTCAGGCTGCTCTTCTCCAGCTGAACAGCTCCTCAGGGCTCTCAGCCTTTCCTTGGCACAGAGATGCTCCAGCCCCTCCTCATCCTCGCAGCCTCAGCTGGGCTCTCTCCAGGTATAACCAGAGAGAAGGAAGGAATTGTTGACACTGAGGGTGGTGAGACCCTGGCCCAGAGGGCCCTGACCCACCGAGAGGTGGGAGCAGAC
>NW_010409895.1:4275-12885 GCF_000710305.1 Buceros rhinoceros silvestris
GAAGAACCTCTCTTGACCTGCTGCCACACTCTTCTTTATGCGCACCAGGAGACCATTGGCATTCTTGGCCACAAGGACTTACTGCTGTCTGATGGGCAACTTCTTCCCCACCGACACTCCCAGGTCCTTTTCCCCGGAGCTGCTTCCCAGCAGGCCACGCCTAACCTGTCCTGGTGCAGGAGGTTGATCCTTGCCAGGGGCAGGACCCTGAACTTGCCCTTGTTGAACCTCACTCAGTTCCTCTCCACCCAGCTCTCCAGTCTGTCCAGGTCTTGCTGTACGGCAGCACAGCCTGATGGTGAGTCAGCCACTGGTCCCAGTGTTGTATCATCCGTGAACTTTCCTTCCTCTCCAGGAGGTGTCACCACCAGTGAATATTGCTTCTGAGATGCTGAGTCTCTCAGGGCTCAGCACAGGGGATTCCTGCCCTCCCCAGTAACGCTGGGTTTGCTCAGGGCACCGGTGGATGGCAAATGCCAGCCTGCAGTGGTGAGGTGGGCCGATGGCACTGGCAGGTGTCACTTCAGTTGTCAGAGAGCAGGGGACATGAAGGGTTGTTCCCAAAAGCTGGAGAGCTGCAATGAGAATGGCCTGTGACGAACAGTAGGAGAGGAGTGTGGGGTGAAGGGGGCCACACTGAGTCGAATGGGACATCAGCCTGGCTTGCAAGTGCTGCTGGATAAACCTGACAGTCCCAGAGAACTGGCTTGTAAGCACTTGTCCTTCTGCGATCTGCTCCATGACACTTTGGTCTCCCGTGCAAGAACACCAACTCCACTCTGCGATACCATCACATGGAAACATTCCTGCATCATGATGCTGGAGCAGCAGGAGTGGCCTTCTCCCAAAAGGAAGATGCTGCATGCAAGCTGCTGGTTGATTGCTGGTTGACTAAATCCTATTGCCTGTTGCCTGTGACTATACTGTATCTTTATTTGTCTACAACTATTCGTTGTGTTGTGGAAAGTCCCTTGAGTTCTGTCTCTTGGATTTAGGACTGAAATGTTTGGTGTTGGGACACAGAAAAGGAACAGTACCTTCTGTTGAGAACAGAAAAAGAATGGGTATCTGTTCTTCTGAGCTCTCCAGAGGACTTTTTAACTGCCAGAGGTGGCGTTAATGCATACTATAAGGAGTATGTTGGTGTGGTGGGTTTTATGTGGCCAGCAGCTCAGCATCCACCCATCCACTTGCTTGTTCCCCCTAGAGAGGGACAGGGGAGAGAATAGGAAGAGCAAAGGTGAGAAAATTCATGGGTTTAAGAGAGTTTAACAAGTGAAGGAAAAGGGAAATGAAACCAAAACCAAGTGATACGAGGCCAACCACACACCTCCCACAAGTAGACTGACGGTGCCCAGCCAGTCCCTGGGCAGTGGCTGCTGTGGAAAAATTCCCCAATTTTATTGCTGAACACGATGCCCTATGGTACAATTACCCCTGGGTCTGTCAGAGTCAGACGTCCGCCTGTGTCCCCTTCCTGCCTACCATTGAGGTTGGAGAAAGAAGCAGAAAAAAACTTGATGCTGTGCAAGCGTGATTGGCGAAAGCTGAACCCTGGCATGTTTCCAACAGCGTTTTAGCCACAAATCCAGAGCACAGCGCCACACCAGCTGCTGTGAAGAAAATCAACTCCATCCCGGCCAGACCTGGTACAAACATCATTAGTAAAACACTAGGAATTCAGAAAAGTAAGGGCAGAGGTTCTGGACACACTCACTGTTATTTGTTTAATGTTAATGCAGATTTGCAGTACCTCAGTTGCTCGACTCCTGTTAAAATTAAGACAGAGAACACAGGAATTCAATCCAAACACATGTTTGTGTCAAGTTAAATGGATATTCCCTCACCACCATTTCACAAAGAAACACTGGGGTTTTTGGGGGGTGTGCCAGCACAAGCAGGACACATGTTGTGATGACCCAAGGAAGTTACCGAAGTTACCTATAACTCATCGAGAATGAACAGTTCATCAGTTGTCACCTACAGTTCTTTACAGTCAGATATTTTTCACGGTAGTAGCAGTCATTAATGAGATTAATCCTGCAGCTAGTGGGACACACATGATGGTTCATGCATCTCAGGGCACAGCCAGGATGAACTCCAGGGCTCCCTCCAGGGGAGGGAGAACTCAACAGTGCCCAGTGACGCTCTGCCAGGTTGCAGCCCTGTCTCTGCCGGTGGCCAGAGGTGATACAGGAAGAAATCTGGGCTCACCCGAGCTCACTCTCACAGTGGACAAGAGATTTTTGCTTGGAACAAGAAGGCAGCTGGGTGAAAATTGCCATGCCTGGGAATTACCTTCCCTTCTGACCATAGGACTTCCTCTCCCATGGTGGAGGGGCCAGGCAGCAAGGCAGAACAGCAGAGATCTGCTTCAAAGCAGGGTGAGCCTCAGCAAAACCACTGCAGTCTTCAGAGACCAGGAGCTGCTCTTCAGCCACTGTCCCAGTCCACATGTCAGGTTGGCTTGGAGGTTATCTCTATCTCATCAGGAGAACAGCCTGCTTGCAGGACTGAAACCATCTGCGGACCTGGACATCCCTCACTGACACAAACCTTTCTGTCTGAGAGGTCAGTCGGGCTTTGCCAGAGCATAAAGTGTTCTGTTTGGTCCAACAGTGCTACCAGAGTGTTTGATGGGCCCCAGGATGCAATGCCTGGGCCTTCCTGGTGGACGGACGGCTGGCTGGATGGAGAGATGCATGCATGGATGGATGGATGGATGGATGGATGGATGGATGGAGGGACGGATGGATGGACGGATGGATGGACAGATGGATGGGTGCCTCTTCATGATCCCAAAATCCCATTTCATCATACAATCGTCATAGAATGTTTTGGCTTAAAAGGGACCTTTAGTGTCAAATTTCAAATGCAACCACCTGGTAACTTTTGCCCGAGGGATCCAGGATGGAAGGTTAGAGAAGAGTGAAAGCAGGCTTTCTGAACTTAAAAAAATTACTTTTATTTTAGGAACCAATAAAATTATGGTAAATATTTACAAATAATTATCTCACATAAAGGTTACATAAAACCAAATGTCCACAAGTAACAGTCACTCTCATGAAAAGACACACAGATATTGAACTACGCCAATCTTATTGCATGTTTCTTCAACTAATCTAAAAATAAAAAGTGTTGCAGTCAACCATTTAACTTAGAATAAAATCACAAATTTCAGTATTGACAATAAAAATAATCGAAAAACCAAAACAAGTGAAAAAAAAAATCCCCTTCAAACGGCCCCTCCCTTCTGACCCATGCCTTGGCACCCCCGATCCCTAGCCCGCCTCCCTCTTTGCTCCCCAAAACGAAACCCGAAACAAAAAAACCCCAAATAATGTTCGACATCTTTGGCAAATTGGCACTGCTGTAATTACATTCAAATATTATAACACACAAAAGCAACACACAGCACTAAGGAAAAAACACCAAGATTTCAAGTCTGTTCTTTTCCTACTAGAAAAAAAGAATACAAAACATACACATTTTAAGAAGCATTTTTTCATCTGTTTTGCAACAGATGTTATCCCCTACTTTCAAAGGCAATTCAACAGTTATTTTTACGAGTTTTGTTTTGTTTGTTTTGTTTTGTTTTTTTGTAGGTTATTTTTTGTTTGTTTGTATGTATTTTCCCAGGGGAGGAGGATTTTATTTCTCTCCCTCTCTTTTCTTTTTCCTCTCTTTTGTAAGTAAGCTTCAACGCAGGCATTGCAGACTTTGGTGGATACCAGAGATATGTATTTCTTTGATGCTATGAGTCCCGAATACAAAGTCGTTTGTCTCTAAGAAAAAAAAAGGCCCATTCTTTTTTTGTTTTTTTTTGAAAGGAATTCCATTTAAATGAAATGAGTTTTAGTAATTTCAGAATGTACAAAGGCCACTAGAAAGTGAAAATCCAGGACGAGATTTCTTCCCTCACAAGGCTGGGCGAAGCGAAAGGCAGCTCTCAACGCCCACCAGCCACCTTCCCATCTCGCTTGGAAAGGGCATAGCAGACCCTGGGCATGGGGGTCTGGCCAGGGCGGTGGCCAGGGCTGTTGCAAGACTTGGTTCACCTCTCCATGGCCCCACCAGGGTCTGTGAGACTCGAGCATGTCAATCCCTGCCTGCACCATGGCCACATCCTGCTGAGCCCCTTCAGCCTGGCTCCAGCCCTGGAGCTCCTCTGCCGTGTGAGCCCTTCGCAGGTCCTGGCACATCTGCCAGTGAGCAGACATGGCACCAACCACCTCTGTGATGGGCTTCTCAGTTGGTGTTTGCACATCAAGTCTCATCACCTCCACCACAAATGAGACACGAACTGGTTTAGATCCTTCCAGATCTCTGTTCCTTGTGCTGTGGTAACACATACCCGTGATAAGAGCCGGGTTTCAGTCTGAGGGACACAACAGGGCTCCCCAGCTGGCATCCCCAGCCAGTGTCCCCAGCCTTGTGTCACCACCGAGCACTCTGCTTCTGGCATGGAGCAGTGGTGGCCGTGGCTCGGGATGTGCACCCAGTGCCCATGTGGGAGCACACTGCCCGACCTGGCTCTGCCTGAAAACACCTGTACAGGACCACAGCCTACACACTTGTCCAGACATTGCACGGCACATTACTGTTGGCCCTCTTAACATCATTCGCTCAGTGAATCCAAAAGGAAAAGCAGGTTTTCCCAGCATTTGCTGGGACAGAGTCACAGGGCAGGTCATCTTAATGGCGTGCTTAGCGGCCATGGTCTCATGTGTCCTGGTTGCATGTGCGTGGGCACACGCATGCAGGGAAGAGCACAGCTCCAGGGAGGATGCTTGGCTGCAGCCATGGAGCTGCCAGTAGTAGCCACATGAGTTAACCCCCTTAGGAGCCATGGTTCTTTGAAGCATGGTGCTCATGGTTGGTAATACGTGGCACCGTATCATGGCTTCTCCTCTGCCTTATGCTGAAGGACATGCAGAACAGGTAAATTAAAGAAAGTAAGAAAAGGAATACAACCCCATCAGTTAAGACTGGGCACAGCAGAGCATTTATCAGCAGTTAGCAGCTGCTGGCACCCAGTGCAGGGGAGCCATCGTGCTGCCCTCACACCACAGTGTAGAGGACTTGGCTGCAGGGAGCCCAGGAGGGGTGACGGGTGCTCCATGCACCATCCCTCCCCAGTCAGACAAAATTTCTTCCCAAAATCACCTCCCAGCTTGTTTCTTTTCCTCCTGTTTCCCTCGCTGTCTCCTTCCCAAGCACCTTGAGCACCGACACTGCCCAAACACCTGTGGTCCCGGCATGTTCAGAGCACTGCTGAAACTTCTCTGCATCACCAAATCAACACGTGCTCCCTGAACCCATGATCCAGGGCCCAGAGCATTTTCATGGTTTGACAGTAAACAAACAAAGCTTTCGGTCTGCAGATCTGGTCCTGAGACATCCCGAGCTCTGCAGTACACAGAGCTGTCTAACGATAACGCCTCCATCATTGAACCTTAGGACACAGATGTGAAGAAAACTCAATGCCCACTGCGGTTTTTGTCGTCTTCACAGTCCTGCTCTCACGGCGTTGGACTGAGAGTTTCCTCAGCAAGTCAGTCGCTGTCAGCCTGGGTCATGGCCTCCGTTGGCTTAGTTTTACGGCAGCATTTTCCAGCTCCATCTCTCAGGTTTCATGTCTCAGCCTCTACCTGATGGATTCACCGCTGGACAAGCTTCTGGAAAACCCTCTGTCCAGCCGAGCCTGTCACAGAGCTCAGTGCTGAAACTGCCTAAAGGCACTTCATGGGGCCCGTTTCTGCAAGGGTCTAGCAATGATGCACTGAGCTACGTATGGGGCATCCTGCCCAGAGCAAAGGGCAGGCCAAGCACACCAAAACCCCATCCTGGTCTTGCTTTCTCCTCTCCTTACAGCCCCAATGGTCATTTGCTTCCAGCTTCCATCTCACCCAGTGACCCTTCATGAAATGGAGGGGCCACTGAAGACAGGGCAACTCCCGCCATCCCCGAGGAGCACCTTCTGCCAGCAGTGCCTTTCAAAGACACTCTCCAGGGAGGAGGATCCCATGATGAAGGCAATGGACAGAAGATCCAGCCCTCCTGAGGAAAGCAGTTTGTAAAGCCCAGGTGAAACAATCTCTGAAAGAGGAAGTACAGTCAAGAAGTGTCTTTTCCGGATGTACAGCGTGTACACTCAAGGGGCCAGTTCTTACTGGCCTTTCTTGCAGTCCCAGCAGACCTGAGCGAGCCATGGCTGCCATGTTTGGGGAGGTGGGCTGGGCACACATGCAAGGGTGGGAGTTTGGGATTTCCTTTTCTGGCTCTGACCAGGACCTGTGCACTGCTGGTGCACCTGCCCCAACCTTGCCTGCAGCCCTGGCCAGTAAGATGGAGCGGGTCACTTCATCCAGAAGCATCTTTGGGGGAAATACACCCCCCCTGCCTTTCCTAAGACAAACTACAAGTGCTGCCAGTCTGAGCACGACAACAACTGCCAAAGTCTTGTGTTTGGTCTTCTCGGTGTCATCTGAATTAGCATATGTCACACAAGCCACTGAGGAAACAAAGAAACATGTTTGCAGTACACAAAGTGGGTGAAGGACCCACACGCATTCAACAGGAGCTGCTATTCCTCACTGGGCAGACAGAAGGACTTGTTTAGCCCAGCCTGGTCCCCAAGCAGACGGTGTCTCTGTAGATGGTGTAGCTCAGCCCACCTGTGCTCTGGAGCCATCACCTACACCTTCACTGCCTGCAGTCAAACCCTTGTTTCTTTTCTCTTCAGCCAAGGCACTGGACAGCCTCATCTCCGACCTTACAGAGAAGTGAGCACATTGAGGGAGTGGACCACATGCACCCCTTGGTCAGGGGCTCACATGGACTCCCCATGCGACCAGCATCAAGGGACAGAAACGCTCCTTGCAGCTTTGTCACCACGGTGCAGGGAACTGCAGGGTGCTCAGAAAGGGACGACACCAAAGCAATGCTTCAGAAAGTTCCCTGTGTAAACTGTCCATACTATTATTAGTCTTCAGTTAAAAACGGGTGTGTATCTGCTATTAATTGTTGAAAGATGAAAAGCAGGACTTCTCTATGGGTAAATTTGTCACAGAAACTTACTTCTGGTTTAGGGACACAGTTTGAAGGGCTCTGGCCAAGATCCTTAATGGGTTCTGTCAACATCTCACTGAAATTCACTGAGCCGGTGGGACCTGGGTACTTCCATGGCTTTTGAGGATCCAAACACATCTGCCCTTCAAAGTGATGGCTGCATTTCCATAACACAAGAAGGTGCCACTGGAGTTGGAGAGAGGAGTCAGTGGCCATTAATGACACCATACACGCAGCAGAAATGATGAGGTGGGGAGGGAAGAAAGACCAGAGTGTTACCACAGGAGCTGCCATTTGAGAGAAATGCTTCTACAGCTGGAAGCAAGTATTTGTACTTCAGTGTTCATCCACAGGAATACATCTCAGCTTCAACACCAACAAGCTTTCTTCAGCCATGGGTGACACAAAAGCAAGCGCCAACACGACCCCTCTGCAGTGCTTGTGCTGCTCTGGATGGGTGAGGATGATTGGGTTGGGAGCAAGGAGCCTATGGCCAGATCTTCATCTCACCACAGCTAGGGAGCTTCTCCACTGCCCCTCAGGACAACGGGATGGGAAGAGGGGGATGGGGTCATGCCATCATGCATACATGACTGAGGTTGGCTGCTTCTCAGGCTGGGGCAGAGGGAGGTTGCAGGAAGAAATCAGCAACGCTCCTGGCTCTGAGAAGCGGCAGGGATCGGTGTAGCTGCTTAGCAGGTGGTTTGCAGCCTCTCTCCTGTCTTCGTTAGCTCCAGGAAGCTGCATATTGAAGGACATGTCACTGTTAGTGCTCCCTCTCTGAGTGGGAGGGAAGAAACATGGAATTAACGGGGCAACCCCTGCCCCCAGAGCACATCCAGACTATGGCGGGTTGAATTTGAAAAGACTTCATGGAAGTGCGCAGAGTCCCCGGACGAGCGCCATCCTCTCCAGTTGACCTCGGAAGGCATGTGCAGCCACCCCTGCACTCGGGACGCGGCGCTCAAGGCATCTGTTCCTCAAAAATCACTACTGTGGCATTTCTCCCCCTTCCTCTAGGGGTTTTAGCACACAGCCTATTGAGATGTATGCAAGGTGTCAACTATTATCTTGGAATTCCTTCTTGGATGCTGCTGAACTCAAAACCAGAGAATTCGTTTCAGTGCTCATTATGATGACAAATGATCATAAATGAATATTAAGCAGTAAAGTGTCACAAAACTGCCCATGTCTTTCCAGCGTTTGATACCAGCGTATAGCATGATCACATGCGACTGTCAGGTGCTCCACACAGAATTAACATCAGCCTGAAATACAGCCACAATGAGTGTTAACCTGGTTCAAAGTTGCTTAAAGCTTACAGAATTCTTTGAATCAGTGCACCAGTTTCGAAACACATTTTCGAAACAGTTTTCGAAACAGATGTGTTTTGTGTTCTTATTTGTACAACATCGCTGCTTATGCTTAAGCCACTTTCATAGTGACACGAACAAGCCAGTATTTACAGTGGTGCTTGTGTAAAATCGAGCAGACTGCTATTCTTCTTTTGCCACCAAAAAAAAAAAAAAAAAAGAAAAA
>NW_010409895.1:12952-13445 GCF_000710305.1 Buceros rhinoceros silvestris
ATCGAGCAGACTGCTTTTTTTCTTTTGCCACAAAAAAAAAAAAAAAAAAGAAAGAAAATTGCCTTGAGTCTCACAGCGTGTTTCAGTGTGCAGCAAGAGGAAGCTGCCCCAAGGGGGGCTGCTCACACCTCTTCCTTATCCCCAGATACAGCCGTGGCACCCACAGGCGATTAAAGCAGTAGCCAGCCGGCTGCAAAAGATGTGAAGCTACCGCACGTTCTTCATCGCACAGAGCGCCAGGAGAACCTCTACCTCCTGTTTGACTTGAGACCCGGGCAACGCGACCGGATTCGAGAATACAGCAATGATCCATTCACAAAGTTTAAAGAGCAAAACATCAATGAGCATGTTCCTACTAGGGACCTGCTGCTTCCCTGGGGGCGTGGCTGGCATGGGTGGGTGCAGCAAGGTCGACTCATCGTGGTTGTGCCAGGCGGTGTGTGCGGTTGGTGCCGGCAGGGGTGCTTGGCTCTGGCGGCAGGGGCGGGTGTAT
>NW_010409895.1:13547-14593 GCF_000710305.1 Buceros rhinoceros silvestris
GTCCGCGGGTCCGGTGGCGGGCTGAGGGGGGGCCACCCGCCGGTGGGGCTGCCCCACGGGCTGCGGCGCTGTAGTAGTAAGGGGAGCCTGTGGGAGAGGAGAAGGCTGTGAGGAAGACAAAGGTGGAAAGGTGCCAGCTTGCAGCGTGCCAAGACGGCAGAGAGCAGATTCTCCAGCATGAACTCAGGCTCCCAGCAATGAGGGCTGAGTAATTGGAATAAAAATAACATTCATGCATTTTGCATGAGAACAGTGCTACCATTGCTCTGCATTTCTGCCGGATGTCAGAGACTTGGTTCCCTTTCTCCACTCAAAACACAAGTTTCATTTACTTCACCAAAAATGTGAGTTACTTTTCAGAATGGGAGGCCGAAATGCTCCAGCCCCAACCCATCACCACGCTCAGACCTCTCTGATTTATTTTTCCCCTCCTTTTGGGAGGAGGATGAACCCTAAGGCATTCAACACGCTTCACTCAACAATTTCTGCTTCTCTTGAACCACTTCTATCAGGGCATAGCCAGATTTTGCTTAGCTCTGGCAGTGACCTTGGAGCTCCAGAACAAAAAGTCAAGTTTCTGCTACCTAATCTGCTTTGGGATCACAATACTGCACCAGCCTCTGCCTGGCCAGGGAGAGTCCTTCAGCATCTAATACACTCACTGTGCAAAAAAAATTGTCTTTGAAAAATATGGTTGACTTTCTCTTGGTAATGAATTTGAACTCAGAAAGTAATTTACAACTACCTTCAGTGAACAATCACAGAACCATAGAATCACAAACCCACAATGGTTTAGGTCAGAAGGGACCTTCAAAGCTCATCCAGTCCAACCCCCTGCAGGGAGCAGGGACATCTGCAACCACAGCAGGTTGCTCAGAGACCCAAGGGCCAACCTGACCTGCAGTGGTGCCATAGATGGGGTTTCTCCCACCTCTCGGGGCAACCCGGACCAGAACCTCACCAGCCTCAGCAGATACAGTTTCTCCCTTCTCTCTGGTCTCAGTCTCCCTCTCCCAGTTGAACCCATCACCCCTTTTCCCAGTAGC
>NW_010409895.1:14701-15998 GCF_000710305.1 Buceros rhinoceros silvestris
CAGCTTTTAGACAGGCCCCTTCAGTACTTCATCCAAAGGAGTATCTCATGCTCCATATCACAGCTTTTGTAACGGACACTTAAGCCCCAAACAGAGCAAATTTGAAAGCAGGTATTACACACCTGAAGGAACCCTAGGGGTGGGGTTTAAAGCTTTGCATGTTGATGTCTGCCATCTAATAAGAGAAGGCCTGCAAAGCATCAGTAATGGCTCTTCCACCCTGCAGGACAAGTGCTAATAGATTGTGTCATCACCAAAGGATCACCCAGAACCTGGACTCTTTGCTTAGATGAGGAAGAGTCTTTGACTTCAGATATATCTGGAGAGTTAACAATCTGTCCAGAGAGCACCAACTATGAAATACCTTCCAGGTTCACCAGAGAGGAAAACAACTCTGATTCGGTGTAAGAAAAGAGTTGGACAAATAAATTTTCAAGATGCTACCGGCTTGGTCTCCAGGTCACCAGCTGTGTCACATGCATGAGGTGCAAGACACACTGAAGCGTGAAAGAAGCACCTTGGAAGGACTCACTCTCTCACACATGTCTGAGACCCTCAGGCAGGTTTGGAGGAGTGACAAAAAGCCAACATGAGGAACAGCTCTGAAGGATGCTGGGCTATAGGGTCTGGTGTCATGAATGACCCTGTCCAGGAGCTGCCAGCCATTCCTAAACTCCCTGTCTTTGCTCCACTTGAGACAGCGGCCTGGCAGACAGGGTCTTCACGATCAGGAACATGACTTGTCACAGAGGAGGTAACTTCTGCAGTTTCAGTGAGGCAAAGGAGCAGGTCCCTCTAGGAGAAGGTGGTGCCACCAGACCTCATTGGGGCCTGTGGAGCCCTCAGGAAAACATCAGTGACAGCAAAGCCAAAGGCATGTTGTTGGCCACCCCAGGCTCTAGCAAACCCTGCTCCGGCAGGTCCAATGGCTGCCGAGCACCTGGGCGCGGGCTGAGTATGGCAGTGCCCTGGCCATCCCACCATCATGGTCCCCATAGCCCCAGTGCACCTTCTGGAGCAAGAAGGACAAACAGACAGCCCTGTGCCACTGGTCATCTGGTCATCTCTGCTGAGCTAAGGAGCCTCCAACTCCTGGCCTCCCTCCTCTTGCACGGCCTCCAGCTGAAGACTTTGCTTTTCAGAACAACGGGAGCGATGACTCGAGGGCTGCTGGCTCAAAAGCCTCAGCACAGCGGAAGAATCCCACTGCCAACCTCTGAGAGGAAGACCAGGGACATTTACTGTTAACCATTGGTTCAAGATGGTGGTATAACTGCAACACATACAGTCTCTTTCC
>NW_010409895.1:16186-17197 GCF_000710305.1 Buceros rhinoceros silvestris
AGCTGCCTGGAGAGTTCATTTGTCCAAGAGGACATAGCCCCACCAACTGAAACACCTCCTGAAAAGATGGGCTCTTCCACCCTACCTTGCTGTTGTGGATCCACTGGGTTCCATCTCAAGGACAAACCCACCTGTTTCTCTGCTTGAGTCCCAAGTGCCACATCAGGAAACCAGCTCAGGCTTCACCACCAGCCACCTCCTGCTCATTTCCAAGAGAGCACAAGCCAACGCATCTGAGAAACAGAGCTCAGCCCATGTCTGCTACTGCACAACACATGAAGTGCACTCCTCAGCGCAGCCATGGAGAAGAAGCTTGTTCCTTGTGATCAGAGACCTACCACTGTGTGACCCGATGGGTCACAAATGATGGGGCTTGGCTGTGGGAACATGGCTTCTGCATCCATCAGTGCTGTGGCAGGACTGGACGTTGTACACAGCCTGGGTCTGTGCTGCCCACTTGCAAAGCTGTTGACAGAACTTTTAGGCAGGAGCCCATCTCAGCAAGGTTTATTGACTAGAAGGTAAGTATTTTATGCCATAATCAATGGAGGCAAAGCAGAATCCCTCGGAGGGTCGTCATCTCATTTACACTTGGGTAAGTGCAGAGCTGACAGCTTTGTCTTATCTGCTGAGGGCACTGCAGCTGCTATCCTGGTCTGGATGGATGCTTCTTTTCCAGATAACTGACATTGGGTTAACGAGCCCCAGCCTTTGGAACTGCATTTCACAGAGGATAATACTGGAAAGCTTCATAAGGACTGTGGACACTGTTCTCATGAGTAGCCTAAAATAAACTGCCGTAAATAGTGTAGCCCAACAAAAGTCAAGCAATTAAAACCATGGAAGCCTCCCCTAGCCAAATGAGGGTCCTTTGAATGAGCAAAGGCAAACTGAGCAGCTCACCAGATTGTGCCATATCTAGCTGGGGTTTTCAGGATGTTCTCTGTAGCCAGTGAACTGGGGGCTGTGCTCTCAGGGGTGCCCAGTTTGTCAGTCCGTATACCCGTCATG
>NW_010409895.1:17271-27437 GCF_000710305.1 Buceros rhinoceros silvestris
TCGCAGGTGTGCCCCGTTTGTCAGTCCGTTACCCCGTCATGGCCATTCCTTCTGCCTGGGAGTCCTTGGGGATCATCTCCCACTGTGAAGCAGGCAGCACCTTGGGGTAAAACACCTCGCAGTCCCCCAAAGAGCTGGGTGGAACTGCTGTCCTCACCCACCGCAGCACCAGGTGGTGGTGCCCAGCTCCCAGCCATGACCACCAGCGGAGACCTGTCAGCACTGTCAGCACTGTCACCGGCCACGGCAGCTCAGCTTAGGCAGAGGGGAGGAAAATCCAGGGAAGGGATCCAGGGATGCCAAACAATTTCATGCTGACCCATGGAGAAACACATGGGTCCCACCAGAGCTGGATGCAGAGCTTCCTGAGGTTTTGGGGTAAAGGGGGTCTTGCTGGGGTCAGGGCTTTCGCTTTTCCCCTCCCTATTCTTCCACTGCTGTTCTGACTCAGAGCAGGTACCAAAGACCGATATTTCCCTCATGCTTTTCAAAGGCCTTACGCCTCTCTCATGTGTGATTTTTCCAGTTTGCCTTTCAGCAGTGAAATCAAAAAAGCTTGTATTTAAAGTGAAAAATGAAAACATCACATCGCAAAGCATTCACTCTTTCTCCCTGTCACCATGGCCCCATCCAGAACAGACTTGTCCATCTTCCTGTCGTTTTTTCTTGCTAATTCACATGACCATCAATTTATTTCTTGACACAGTCATTTCTGGTGCCTACTTGTTCTCTAATCTTTTCACCGGAACTCACAGAAGAGCTGAATCCAATTCCAATCGACCAGCTCCTAGCCCTACCCTTGCATGATGCCATGATGACACTAGCAGCCATAGCACCATGATGGCACCCACTAACCCCTGTCCCTCAGCACCACCCTCCACATGGCTGGGAAACTCCTCCAGGGACAGGGACTCCACCACGGCCCTGGGCAGCCTGGGACAGGCCTGGACAACCCCAACGGGGAAGAAATTGTTTCTCAGAGCCAACCTCAATCTCCCCTGGAACAACCAGAGGCCTTTTCCTCTCGACTTGTTGCTTGTGCGTGGGGAGAAGACACCAACCTCCCCCTCACTCCAGCCTCCTGTCAGGGAGTTGTGGAGAGTCAGAAGGTCTCCCCTGAGCCTCCTTTTCTCTAGGCTCAACCCCACCAGGTCCCTCAGCCACTCCTCAGCACACTTGTGCTCCAGCCCCTGCACCAGCTTCGTTGCCCTTCTCCGGACATGCTCCAGCTCCTCAATGTCCTTCTTGGAGAGAGTGAGGGGCCCAAAACAACCCAGGATTTGAGGACAAGCCTCCCCCAGTACAAGGGGATGACCCCTATCCTGGTCCTGCTGGCCACACCAGTGCTGGTACAAGCCTGGATGCTACTGGCTTTATTGGCCACCTCGGCTCACTGCTGGCTCTTCTTCAGCCACTGTCACCCCCAGGTACTTTTCCCCAGGCAGTTTCCAGCTGCTCTTCCCCCAGCCTGGAGTATTGCTGGGGGTTGGGGTGGCCCAGGGGCAGAACCCAGCACTTGGCCTGGTTGGACCTCAAACCATCTACCTCAGCCCATCAACCCAGGACTGCAGCTTGATGGTCTCCCCTTCGACAAAAGCTATGGGGCCTGGCATTTGGGACTGCCCTGGAAAGGACTGTATCACCCATTTGCACCGACTCCAGCACCAGCTGGAGCAGATGTGGGAGGGTTGGCTGGAGCAGAGGACCAGTGAGCACCGGAGCAAGGGTAGATTGCAGGGGCAATGGGGAGCAGCTGGTGTTCTGCTGGGTTCAGATAGCTGCTGTGTTCACCAAGAGCATGGTCCTGCCTTGCCACGGAGACGCCATCTCACGCCTCTCACACTCACAACACAAGACCAGGGACTAACGGCCACAACCTTTTCACCGGTCTCATCTCCCTGTTCTCAGTTCTGTCATCTCCCCAAAGATCATTTTTCAACCCAGGAATCCTTTCTTCCTGCCTCTTGCCAATCACACTTCTCTCCTTTCAGCTCCTCTTTCTCAGGTCTCAGCATGGTGTGATCGCTGCAGTGCAATTCTTCCTTGCCAGCACAGGAACTAATTGAAGGACAGTGCTGTTAAGTGCTTACACGCTCATGTCAGTGAAGGGAGCAGGACTTTGTAAAACAAACTGTGTCAGTCCATGTACCAGTCCTGATTAATTTTGTCAAGGTTTCTGTTTTGAGGCTGATACTGCCAGAGCTTGTTCTCAGGAGAGAATTACTGAACACGTTCACGTATCCTCCTGAGGAGAGTGGAAGCATCCTGGGTATAGTTTAAATTAACCTCCTCTCCAGCACGGGTGCTCAGGCTCATCACACAGAGCCTCTGGGTGGGCAAGGAGACTTGGAGCAGGATTTTAAGGCTCTGCCACAGATGCCTACTTGCCCTGAATTACCAGTGGGGTTAACAGGCACCTAGGGAGAAGGGAGGGCAGATCAGGTTCCTGGGGATGATGGCAGAGCTGTGGGTAAGCGAGATCTCTGAGGGGGAAAAGATGTGTCTGACCTGCAGCCTATGGCTGAGCATGGACATGTTCTGGACCTTGCAGTATCTCCAGCTCATGGCTTGGTCCTCCAGCACTGTGCACCATGGGTAGGAGGGCTAGGCTTCCCCACCCATGCATTGGGTCACAGACCCTTGCACTCCCCATGGACAGTGATGTTGACTACTCATAAATGCCATTCCAAAGCAGATGTCATTTTGCTTCTGGTGCTTTTCTGACAGAGAGGATTCAAACGGAAAAGGATCCCACGCTTCTGCTCACCAAGGCCTCACTAGATACCATGGGCCATCACGGGGCATTCCAGCTGCAGGCACAGGCTGCACCAGCCCTCAAACAGCTCAGAGATTCTTGTAGCAATGGCAGGAGCAGAGGTAACAGGCTCTGGTGAACCTGTTGAAAACTACCAGAGGTCAGACGAGCAGGTTTCCCCTCCAGGAAACTCCAGAACTCCCAGTTTTGTGAACAGCCTGAACTGGAACGGTCAGTTCATACTTAGGACTTGCTGCCAAAGAAATATTCCCATTTCTTTATTCTTTTTGATACATCAAAACTTCCCATCTCATAACTCCAAACCAGTCATTGCACACCCAAAGCCATATAACATCATCGGTGCAGTGACCGTGTTTACTGGAACAGAAGGTTTGAAAGGACCAAAACAAAGTATTCTTGATGAAAACGAAGGAGACAAGGTAATACATTTCCACAACTCCCGCCAGCAAAAAATGCCAGCATTGCTGTCATCACACTGTGAAACATTTCAATTTCAACATTGCCGCAGTTTCTGAAGGAAAACGACAGCATCCAGATCTTTTTGCCCTCACTGCGTTTAAACACATGTTCACAGCACGCTGCTGAGTCAATACTGCTGCAGAAATCCTCTCCAGCCTGAGGCATGAGCCTTGGCTTTCAGCCGTGCTCATACGGCGCAGCTCCCGCGCAGCCGAAGATGAGATGGAATTTGCCCCCATACTGTATCATCCAAAAAATGATATGAGGAAAAGAGGAAGAACAGGACAAAAATGGGGGTGGCACAGGTAAAGATGTCTTGGCAGCAAGCAGCTGGCTCCTGACCAGCCTCTGCTTTAAAGTCTTCTCCTGGCCCAGACCTGCCCAGCTTTGGGGCACCATGGGGATGTACTCTGCCCTGTGCCGTGGCCAGCATGCTGAGAACTCGTCTTAAACAAAGAGCCAAGCAGGTCTTCAAACCAGAGTAGAAGGGACTCTGTCCATCCCTGTGGGGCAGTGCAGAGCTCCCAGATGGCTCTGGTGTGGAAGTCCTCCCATACCCACAGCCAGGAACAGGGCGTGCAGCCCAGGAGCCTCACCAAAAGCTCCCTCTCCATTGTTGGGGCTGGTTTTCATTGATTTTTAATATCATGCCGGTTTCTTCACCATTTTGCAAGCAAAATTTAAAAAGCCACCCAAAACCTGTTTCCAGGGCTTGACCGCGCAGCAGGACTTGGCTAAAGCAGATCTCTGCTTCTAAAGGAGCTGCAAAATCAGGAATGTAGAAAGTGCGGCATGCACTGTTTCCCCTGGATAAAGCATCTTCCCCATATGGCTGAGCCAAAATCCCGCAGGCGCTGTCGGCTGTGGCCATGGAAACTGCAGGTTTAAGCTCGGGGGCTCCCCTGGCTTTGTGCAGCTATGCCCATCCATATTAGCTGGAGATCTGCCCGCTGATTTATGATGGAAGTGCTAACAAACCCTTAAATGTGGCACAGCAAATAGCAGCATTATACCAGCACCATGGCACGAGAGGCAGAGGCTGTCTATTGCTCCCGTAGGATTTGTTTAAGAACAAGAACCATGATGAATACAGCCTGGGTGGCTCAATTACATGGGGACTCAATTACTTAAAACAAAGAAACTGGATGAAAAAAGTATGACAAAAATTCAAAATTATTTCACTGTTGGAGGTCACATATAACAGCCCTGTCATCCATAAATCTGGAAATCTCCAAGGCATGCTACCCCTGTGTTGAGAGATGACAATTAATTGGTATTTTACTTACCTCATCCATGCAAATTATGCAGGGGAAAATTCTAATTACTGCATGCTACATGTATATAAGGTCAAAGTGGGCCAGCTTTTGACAGTGGTGTAAAATGGATTATGTTTATCCTTCACATGAGGGCCATGATCCTGCACGAGCCACGGGGCTCCTGCCCCCTGCTGCTGTAGGGACCATGCTGGTGTCAGTGAGGCTGTGTGGGCACAGCGGTCCTTTGCGGAGGAGGGACAGATCCTGCAAGCATGCACGACTGGGGAGCAAACGCAACATGAGGTTGGGAAGAAATGGGAAGTGCTTGAACAAGCAGCATGGACAGTGATGGGGCTCGCGTCTGGCCACAAGCAACCCGGTAGACCAAGAGTTTCCTTACCCTCAGGAAAAAAAAAAAAAAAGATCCTGCCTTCCGGTCACATCACATATCTCTGCGCGGGTTTTATGGGGTAGAAATGGCAAGACAAGAGGTTTGGCCATGAGGCTTCTTGCTGGCAAAGGGAACTTAGAGCAGTTGTGCACCCTGATGGAGAATTGCGTGGGGGCTGAGTGTGGGGACTCAGGACCTCACCAGGATATTGCCCACCCCAGCAGTGGAGGATTGCTGACAGGTTGCAAACGAGGCCCCAGGGTGGGGATGGCAACTTACCCAGGAGTCCAGGATTGGGAAACCTCCAGGAGTCATTGTACGTTGAATATTGTGGGTGGCTGTACGGGCTCCCAGAAAACTCACTCCCTAAGTTAAAGAGAAAAAAACAAAACAAAAGATCATTCAATTTGAGACCACAGTTATGATTGTGAGGGAAAGGAAATCTTCAGAGTGTGCTGTGGTCCAGGGATGTCCTTAGTAAAAGCTCTGCTGGCCATCCTCCATGAGGAAGGGCAATATGAGCGGGCAAATCATTAAACAAACGGGTGCAGCCATCTTTTACACGCCCTTCTTATGCTGCAGCCCAGGCCTGCTGGGCTGGTGGGATTTTCTCAGGCAGTCTGTGCTGCAGGAGCCAGGCAGCAAGGATGAAAAAATGTAGAGGATGCTGGGACACACCAACAGGGCTGGCCCTTGCCTCCAAGGCCCTGCAATGCTCAGGGCAAGAAAGACAAGACGAGGACAGAGCTGCTCAGAAAGGGTCTTTGCTGGCAGAAGATGAACTAGCTGATCTCCTAGAGAACATGGTCTTGATCCCATGTGTCCATCCATTATTGCAATCCAAGGAGGGGGATTCTTGCCTAAGTTTCAGGAGGTGGCTTTGAAACCCTCTAGACAAAGGCATAAAAAATGCTCAAAGAGTTGTCGCTATTTATCTCCTCACCAGCTCCTGCTCTCCCCATCTGTTTGCTCTCTTCACATGTCACCTTCTGTTTCATCTTCAGCTGCAAGCTCTTCAGGACAGAGCTTTGCACCATGGGGCTCTGACCCTGGGCAGGGCACTTGGCTCCACCACCATGCAAATACCAACGCTACTGCTGATTTATTAGGAAATCTTCCACAAATGACAGTCTCCTGCTCTCCTCCTCTCTTTTTTCCTCCCCATCTTCTCCTTCTCCTGTACACAAATAGATGCATGGACAACACAGCATGGCAGGAGAAAAAGGAGGTTCCCTACGGCAGGAGAAGAGGGCTGCCAGGCTGCAGCAGAAGATGGTCACTGTGACCTTCCCTTGCTTTGGTCCACAGTGGGTACTCCTGGGTCTGCCTTTGCTCCAGATCCTTGACACCATGTCCCACCTTCCCAGGCTCAGCATCGACAGCCAGCATGACCCATAGACCCACCCGCGGGACCACATCTGGATTCACGGGCCCTTGAATGACTTCCTTGCTCAGGACGCAGGTCAGGTGAGTTGCTGGCCCCAGGGGAATGGGGATAATGCTCCGGTGACTGGTGGGGTGGTGCTGCTGGGGGCCTGGGGGAGCTTCCGGCCCAGCATCATGGTGGGCTGCAATAGCTGAGAGGTTCTGGCAGCCCCTGGTGCTTCCTGCAGAGGTATTTTCTTCCAATACATAAGTACCACAGGTTGCTGTCAAAATATAGGGTTGGATTCAAGCTAGTTTGGTCTCCACATGATGCTACTTCAGTTGAATCCTCAGTAGGCATCTCAGCCTACACAAGAGAACACCAGAAAACACACTGAACATGCTGACAGCAAGAGCTACCCATCACTGGTCCACACCAGCGGGTCTCCATTAACAGCCCTTCCCAGTTCTCTGCAGCTCTTCAGACCCACAGGATTGCACCCACCACTACCACTCAGCATCCACATCCTTTCCCACCGCCACCCAGCATCCACAGACAGGGCAATGAGACAAGGTCTGAAGCCAGCAGCAACAAGCACTTCCATGGTCAACACACCTTGCTGTGCTGACCGCATTTCTTCACCATCTCAGAGCAGGTTTAATTACTGCCTCTACAGATTGGCAGTAATTCACCATGAGCCATGGAAACCAGAGCTGTTTCTTCCCAGTGAACTAGAATCATAGAGTCACAGAAACACAGAATTGTTTTGGTTGGAAGAGACCTTAAAGATCATCAAGACCAACAGTTAAAAATGGTACATCGTATCTACACTTCCTCTCTGCTCGCTGTCCTTATGAGTGATAGATGACTTCAGGACCTGGAGGTTACCTCCATCATAGTGCTCATTCTCAAACAGTGAAGACGGCGAAGCCAGAAGAGGCACCAGGAGCCACCCAAAGTCAGAGCCATTAGCAAAGGCATCCCCATTGCCTTCCACCATCCAGGGAGCAAGCTCCCTCCTGCAGAACACAGCAGCTCTTCTCTGTTTCCTTCTCCTGCCTTCCCTCCACCACATGTGATGCTATCTGCTCAGCCAGAGTCCTCCCTCCTCACACCCTGCTCCCAAAGCCCCTCGGCTTCTAGCAGGTCTCTGACCCAGTTCTGCTCTACCGGTGTTCCCCAAGCCTGCGAAGCACATGGGCAGCAAACTGGCTGGTAACTTCATGGCTGAGTGACACCATCTTCCCCAGTCCTTGACGGCTCATGTCCAGGTCCTCCTTCCAGTATGTACTGGAGTCCCTTTACCCTGGGGGAGCCTATTCTGCAGGGAGGGGCTCAACACCACCTTCCCCAGTGGTTTCATGTCTTGCCTTCCATGAGGCAGCTAGAAATGCAAGGATTCAGCCCTGTTTTACTGGCACAAAACAGCTGCGTCACATGACGCGACACATGAAAGCCGATGGGACAGAGTTGCTCCCACATCCTCCCCTGGAGCTGCTCCATGCACAGACAGAGGGACAGTGTGGTCAGGACAGCAGGACAGACCCCGATCCTCCTGCTTGCACTGGGTGTGCAGAGGAGCCTGCCCAGCATCTCTCAGGCTTTGCACGAGCTGCCAAACACCCACCAGAGCCATGCACCAAGGGAGGGCACTCGTCCCACTCGAGGACAGGACAACCCCTCACTTTCAGCTGTCCCACCGCCCTCCATCTCTGTCTTCCTGAGGCTGCCCAGACCCAGTCCATCCCATCGCCATGCATGTCGCCAGGCTGGCAGCAGTGCTTTCTCAATGCTCATCAGCGCTGCAGCAGGGCTGCGGGTGGGAACAGGCTGACATTTCATTGTTTCATCCTCTCCTGCCTCGCTCTCCTCCCCCACCATCCCCACTGCCCTCCTTCCCACACTCGCATACACAGACACACATCGTGGACCCTCTCTGGGGGATGCTCCGGTGCCTGTCAGGCTGAGGCTTCCAATTCTCTGTTTTTTATGCCTCAGTGGTCAGGGTGTCAAGCTCCTGCAGTACAGACCAGCCAGTAGCTCGAGGAGTCACTGAGCACCATCAGCTCGGTGACAGTATTGCTTGCTTCTTAACATACTCTGCATATCCATCAGCCTTGCAGCGAAAAAAAAAAAAAGCAGAGAGAGAGAAGGGAGGGGGCAGGAAGGAAAATGAGAGAAAAGAAATATGAGGGGGGAGTAGTAAGGGAGAAAGTCTCAAGCCCTCCTACTACCACCACAGCACTTGGGCAGACAAATGGTACAGCCATAAGTGGATTAGCCAGATGAATGAACGTTGCATGAACGCCTCGTGATTTCCACCAGATATTCCAGAGCCCATCAGCTGCACTTCTTGACGATGCTTCTCATCCCTGTTCAAAAGCATCATGAATCAGCTGCCTGCGGACCCGCATGCCTGTGGCCTGTGGCACACGCCTGCACCGTGGGAAGGAGTGGCTGTTGGACCTGTTCCTCCTTCATGTGAAGTGGTGAGACCCCTATTGAACCATCCCCACATTACCGGGACACAAAGACACCAAGACAACAGCATCTGCAGGCTCGAGCCCACCTCTTGCTTCAAACCTGGCTCCATGCTGCCCTGATGCTTTACAAGGCTGTAACGCAAAAGGGGTCAGACCCTTTTGTCACCCCCAGAGGCAAAGGTGCAAGGTGGAGGGAGGAGTGGCTCCCAGGAACGTTGTTGCAAGCCCTGGGAGATGTATTCACTCCACCCCAGGTTGGTGGTACAGAGGCACAACCCCTTGTTTGTGGAGTGAGTCCCAGGGGTGGCTGCAAATGGAGTCAGATGGTTGCGGATGGACCCTCTGCCACAGGCAAAACTGTGTCACCCATGCTGAAGCACTTCTCTCTAGGGACTATCACATTCACTAGCCTCTGTGGTTTAAGGTTAAGTTTCTTTGTGATGTGTGGAGAAACTGGAGAGCAAGAAACTGCTCAGACAAACTGAGCTTAAAAATCTCAGTAGCCAAGACATGAGGAAAGAGATTTCACAGTGTCTTTCAAACTGCCTGAGCAGGGGATGAGGGAGGCACCTCTGTGCACCGGTGCTGGTGGTGGGGCAGGAGGGTGCTGGAAACCTCCCTCCCCCCACCAAAAGGATGGAGTTAATGCTCAAAGCAGGGACCATGTCCAGCCAAGGCACAGAACTCTCCCAGGATGGAGAACACCTGACCAGTGTCACTGCATGACCACTGTTCACCATGCAGAGCACCCTAGCTGTGCTCCCTGAAGGTAATGAATGTGCCCTTTAGCCTTGTCTTCTCCAGAGCATGTGGCACTTAACCCCAGTAGAAACTAGCAGCTCGGCCAAACACAGACCATGCTTGTTATCCATCTGCTGGGACCTTTGGACTGAAAGGCAAAAATTGAGCACATACTCAACCAAGAAGTTTCATATGTCACTTGCAAGTTCAACACATTGCTCTGGTCCCCAGAGTCTCAGAAGCACCCAGGAGTCAGAAGCACCAGAGCCAGTACAGCTCAACCAGAGCCAGCTATGTGAAGGCAGACACGTGTTTGGACACTTCTTGCTGGGTGTTCTCAGATAGCAGGTTTCTACACATGCATTTGGGATGAGAAGAAGCCATCAGGACCCCAGAGGTGAAGAGTTGTATCAGTATGATCATGGAATCATAGAATGCAGCACAGCAGAGACACAGAGCTGCTGGAGCGGGACCAGAGGAGGCCACAGCAGTGACCCGAGGGTGGAACCCCTCTGCTGGGAGGACAGGGGAGAGAGTTGGGGGTGTTCAGCCTGGAGCAGAGAAGGCTGCGGGGACACCTTAGTGCAGCCTGTCAGTGCTTCAAGGGGCCTGTGCGAGAGCTGGGGAGGGGCTGGTACAGGAACATGTAATGCTAGGACATGGCTTTAAACTGGAAGAGTTGGGGGGTAGAATA